>NC_133775.1:996180-1124097 GCF_003597395.2 Chelonoidis abingdonii
ATGACCAGAGAGGCTGAAAAGGTATGCTGGGATACCTCCTAATACCCTGGAGGCCAATTACAGCGCTGGTGAGTATCCACACCTGATGACCAGCGCTGCATCACCTCCAGCGCTGGATTCGCTACACCCGTAGCAGACCAGGAGTACAGCCAACGCTGCAGACAGGGAGTTGCAGCGCTGGCTGAGCTTTGTAAGTGTGGACACCTGGTAAATTGCAGCGCTGTAACCCCCTCACCAGCGCTGCAACTTGCAAGTGTAGCCAAGGCCACTGTGTGTATGTAAGCAGGGGCAGGGCTTTCAATGGAACTTCGCATTTCATTCCTCCTGGCATCAGTTGTGTCATTGTTGGGACGAGGTTTGGTGATGCCTTTTATTTGTTTAAAGTCCCATAAGGGTAGAAGTAGCTGCATCTCATCAATGAAATCAATCTGAGTGAAGCAAAATAGTAAATCTTTATTTGAGAGAGTCTTAAACTGAAATTCTTAAAAAAAAATTGTGGTGAAATGGGCGGAGAAGATGACATGCTATTTGGCAGCTGAGCTGTATGTCAGTAATGCGGATGAAATTAGTGTTGAGATTGCCACAAGATTTCAGGAAAGGGCAAAGCCAAGCTGTTAAAATATCTCTGTTGGCATAATAGCATGGGAGGGAGGAGGGGGCAGGGAAGAGGTGGAAGATAAACTGTATAATTTTGTGTTGCTTTAAATAAAAGGTGGGGAAAGCTTTCTAGTCAGGGTGGGCATGAGGATACAACATTCCAAAGCATGGTATAGTGAGACTGGTACCTTTCAGTAGGGTGTAACCCCCTCAAGCAAAACTCAGTTTTAAGTCTGGTTAATCACCATGAAGGTTGCTTTTATATCCCCCATGGTTGCTAAAATGAGAGAGTCTTGTTGGCACAAATTAGTGAGGCTAAACGTTGAGTCTCTCCTGCATTCAGGAGTCCTTTGAAAGAGAGATTTTCAAACTTATCCATGAAAGGCACAGTTTGGTAGAGTGGTATTACCCATCCAAGGTAGAGAAACAAAGTACAGTAATTGCAGCTGACATTTTTAGTACATCCAACGAAGTGGGTGTTCACCCACAAAAGCTCATGCTCCAAAACTTCTGTTAGTCTATAAGGTGCCACAGGGCTCTTTGCTGCATTTTTAGTACAATACAAGCAGCTGAAACGAAATAGATGAGCTAAAGAGGTAGCTTAATATATATAATAATATATATTTAGATGACTCACTAATGGTAGCTCCCTTTGTATTTTAGGGTTGCTGCATGAGTGGACTTGAGCATTTGGTGTGAAAACGAGTTGCAATTCCTCCTCCTCAAGGTGCTATGGGGAGGTTTGCTGGGCGCAGGAGGACTGTGATATGGTATAAGAACGGCCAGACTGGGTCAGACCAAAGGTCCATCTAGCCCAGTATCCTGTCTTCTGACAGTGACCAATGCCAGGTGCCCCAAAGGGAATTAACAGAACAGGTAATCATCAAGTGATCCATCCTCTGTCACCTAAGTTCCCTCTAAGCTGTGCAGCTGCCTATTAAGAGCCGTGCAGGTGCTCAGGGCTGCAGCTGGGGGAGATACCTCTACTCCAGACCCAGAGCCAACCCAGCCCAGCCATGGATCTGCCACTGCTGGGAGAGATGTGCCCCTCCCCTGGCCCCGGCCTGGCCTGGCCTGGACCTGCTGCGGCCAGGGGAGAGACTCCTATCCCACAGCCCCAGCTCCAGCCTCGAACCTGTCATGGTGGGAAGAAATGTGCTGCCCGCCGCCCCCCCCTTACACCCCCAAACCCAGTTGCTGCTGCGGGGAGAGAGCTGGAGGAGTTCTCTCTCCCCGTCGCAGCACAGGGCAGCCTGCACCCAGTACTCTTCATTCCCAGCCCCACCCCACAGCTCGCATCCCCAGCCAGAACCCTCACCCCGATGCACTCCAGCCCTCTGCCCCAGCCCTGAGCCCCCTCCCACACCCTGAACCTCTTGGCCCCACTCTCACCACATGACTCACCTTCATATTGGCGCACATAACAAAATTCATTTCGCACATGGATTGGAAAAATTTGAGCGAACGCTGCCTGTCACCCATTACCAGCTTCTGGCAAAACTGAGACTAAATGGAGTGAACATATGGTTATGTTATTTACCTGCCAATTTTACAGTTAACAGTTCAATAATTTTTCAGTCATCTACCTATAAAAAGGTGCCAGATTTTTTTTTTAAATAAATCATTCCAGTGTATGTTTAAATCTCCATCTTTGTTCCAAAATTGCCAAAGATGGGTTTGAGATTCAAACGTGAAAAAATACCTTTGAGCTGTGGAGCAAGGATGGAGAATGGGTAAATGCATTGTTAAGATATGAGCATGTTAAAGCAGAGTTAGAATGGAAACTGCATGCAGGTTTAACTGTGCTGCTTGTGTCCAGCTTGATTGCTATATCGTTCAGTGTACAATTTAGGGTTATGGGACTTCCTCATGTGAGTTTGAGGATATTTTCAAATACACAAATGGCAATTAGGCATGCAGTTCCCATCTGTGCCTTTGAAAATCTTGCCTTTGATGTGTGTGTTTTATGCTTAAGGTAAATAAATCAAATCTCCCTATGGCTGCTGCTTGATTTCTGAGCATCTAATGCAATTCTGATAGCTGCTTTTACAAACCTTGCATCTATTTCAATGATGTTTTGTTTTTGTAATGCATGTTCTTGTAGTTAAGAGTGGGCAACAGTTAACTAGTGAGGATATGAGTAGTAGCTAACGAAAGCTGTATTTACTCCTTGAAAGTACAACCAGTGATTTAAATCCATCCTTTATACTCTAAATCCTACCTACCTCAGCTGGGTACAATCAAATGATTTAACTGCATTTTTTATCCAATGCAATGCTCAAAGAGAACAGCCTTGAAATATTGGGATTTTCATTTATGGTCTCACTTGAACAGGCACAAGCAATCCAGTGAATTTGTAGAACTTTGAGCATGCACCTAGATTGTTTCAAAGCTCCTGTTAGTTTTCTTGGTTATGTTCTGCCTCACACAGCGGGAACAACATGAGTGATTGGCTATCTCTTGTTTCAACATTTTTCTTGAATTAGGGGTATTCCCACAGTTCAGCTAGTCCAGCCACATCATAAGAAAGTATTGGAAAAGATGAAGGTTAGCAAGGAGAGCTGTATTTTAAAGAAGCCTTATTGAGGGCGCAGAAACAAATCATCCTGCTATGCAGAAAGAATAGCAAATATGGCAGGCGACCAGCTTGGCTTAACAGTGAAATCTTCGGTGAGCTTAAACACAAAAAGGAAGCTTACAAGAAGTGGAAGCTTGGACAGATGACTAGGGAGGAGAAAAAAATAGTGCTTGAGCATGCAAGGGTGTAATCAGGAAGGCCAAACCACAACTGGAGTTGCAGCTAGCAAGGAATGTGAAGGGTGACAAAAAGGTTTTCTGCAGGTATGTTAGCAACAAGAAAAAGGTCAGGGAAAGTGTGGGACCCTTATTGGATGGGGGAGTGTAAGGGTGTGGGACTCACCCCTGCGGTGCCTCCTGCTTTTTCAGCCTGGGCGTCCTCTGCAGGCCGGTGTCCTGCTTGTAGCTGGCCCCGTGTCCCCCTCGAACCCCAGTGCCCCTTTACCCTGGGCCTGCCCCCTGGCAATACCCCACTAATCTCTATGGGTCTCCCTCTCTGGGGAACTCTGAATCCTCTAATCCCCACCTTGGCTCAGTCTGGGCTACTGCCAGTAATCACCAAGCCCCTGCCCCCTGGGCCAGACTGCAGTGTAAAAGCCACTCATCATAGGCAAGGGGGTTCAGACCTGCTGCCTTCTAGTACCTCTATGGGCCTTGGACCAGGCCCTGCAGTCTGGGGAGTTGCCAGCCTGGAGCTCCCCTGCTCTTTTGACCTTTCCCCAGCCCTGCTTCACTCCCAGTACCCTTTCTGCAGGCAGCCAGGCCCTGCTCTCTCCCAGCCTGGAGAGAGACTTGTCTTGGGCCTCTGGCTCACAGACTTCTTATAAGGGCCAGCTGGGCCCTCATTAAGCCAGCCATAGCTGTGGCTGCTTTCCAATCAGCCCAGCCTTTCTCCTGCCACAGCCCTCTCCCAGGGCTATTCTAAGCCCTTCAGGGCAGGAGTAGGGTAACCACCCCACTGAAGGGAGTTAACCTAGTGACAGATGATGTGGAAAAAACTGACATACTCAATGCTTTTTTTTGCCTCGGTCTTCACAGATACGGTCAGCTCCCACACTGCTGTCCTGGGAGAAACAGTATGGGGAGGAGGTGAGCAGCCCTCAGTGGTGAAAGAACAGGTTAAGCACTGATTAGAAAAGCTGGACATGCACAACTGCATGGGTCCAGATCTAATGCATCTGAGGGTGCTGAGGGAGTTGGCTGATGTGATTGCAGAGCCATTGGCATTAATCACTGAAAACTTGTGGTGATCAGGGGAGGTCCCGGACGATTGGAAAGAGGCAAATGTAGTGCCCATCTTTAAAAAAGGGAAGAAAGAGAACCCAGAGAACTACAGACCAGTCAGCCTCACCTCAGTCCTTGGAAAAATCATGGAGCAGGTCCTCAGGGAAACCATTCTGAAGCACTTGGATGTAAGGAAGGTGATCAGGAACAGTCAACATGGGTTCACCAAGGGCAAGTCATGCCTGACAAACCTGGTTGTCTTCTATGGTGACATAACTGGCTCTGTGGATTTGGGAAAAGCAGTGGACATGATATATCTTGACTTTAGCAAAGCTTTTGATATGGTCTCCTGCAGTATTTTTGTTGGGAAGTTAAAGTAGTATGGACTGGATGAACGGACTATAAGGTGGATAGAAAGCGGACTAGATTGTCGGGCTCAACGAGTAGTGATCAGCGGCTCGATGTCTAATTGGCAGCCAGTATCAAGGGGAGTACCCCAGGGGTCGGTCCTGGGGCTGGTTTTGTTCAACATCTTTCTTAATGATCTGGATGATGGGGTGGATTGCACCATCAGCAAATTCGCAGATGACACTAAGCTGGGGGAGAGAGAGATACACTGGAGGGTAGGCATAGGGTTCAGAGTGACCTAGACAAATTGGAGGATTGGGTCAAAAGAAATCTGATGAGGAAGGATGAATCCCATTTACTGCTACAGACTAGAGACTGACTGGCTAAGCAGCAGTTCTGCAGAAAAGGACCTGGGGATCTTACAGTCGATGAGAAGCTGGATATGAGTCAGCAGTGTGCCCTTGTTGCCAAGAAGGCTAACGGCATATTGGACTGCATTAATAGGAGTATTGCCAGCAGATTGAGGGATGTGATCATTTCTCCTCTATTTGGCACTGGTGAGGCCACATCTGAAGTACTGTATCCAATTTTGGGGCCCCCACTACAGAAAGGATGTGGACAAATTGGAGTGTGTCCAGTGGAGGGCAACAAAAATGATCAGGGGGCTGCGGCACATGACTTATGAGGAGAGGCTGAGGGAACTGGACTTGTTTAGTCTGTAGAAAAGAAGAGTGAGGAGGGATTTGATAGCAGCTTTCAACTACCTGAAGGGGGTGGGACGGGGTTCCTAAGAGGATGGAGCTTGGCTGTTCTCAGTGGTGGCAGATGACAAAACAAGGAGCAATGGTCTCAAGTTGCAGTGAGGGAGCTCTAGGTTAGATACTAGGAAACACTATTTCACTAGCAGAGAATCCTGTGGCACCTTATAGACTAACAGACGTTTTGGAGCATGAGCTTTCGTGGGTGAATACCCACTTCATCAGATACATGGTAGTGGAAATTCCAGGGACAGGTATATATATGCTAGCAAGCAAGCTAGAGATAACGAGGTTAGTTCAATGAGGGGGGATGAGGCCCTGTTCTAGCAGCTGAGGTGTGAAAATCAAGAGAGGAGAAACTGGTTCTGTAATTGGCAAGCCATTCACAGTCTTTGTTCATCCTGAGCTGATGGTGTCAGATTTGCAGATGAACTGAAGCTCAGCAGTTTCTCTTTGAAGTCTGGTCCTGAGTTTTTTTGCTGCAGGATGGCCACCTTAAGTCTGCTATAGTGTGGCCAGGGAGGTTGAAGTGTTGCCTATAGGTTTTGTGTATTGCCATCCTATGTCTGATTTGTGTCCTATTTATCCTTTTCCGTAGAGACTGTCCATTTTGGCCGATGTACATAGTAAGAGGGCATTGCTGGCATATGACCAGACTTCAAAGAGAAACTGCTGAGCTTCAGTTCATCTGCAAATTTGACACCATTAGCTCAGGATTGAACAAAGACTGTGAATGGCTTGCCAACTACAGAACCAGTTTCTCCTCTCTGGTTTTCACACCTCAGCTGCTAGAACAGGGCCAATCCTTCCTGATTGAACTAACCTCGTTATCTCTAGCTTGCTTGCTAGCATATATAATACTCTGCCCCTGGAAATTTCCACTACATTCATCTGACGAAGTGGGTGTTCACCCACGAAAGCTCATGCTCCAAAACGTCTGTTAGTCTATAAGGTGCCACAGGATTATCTGCTGCTTTTACAGATCCAGACTAACATGGCTACCCCTCTGATACTATTTCACTAGGAGGGTGGTGAAGCACTGGAATGGATTACCTAGAGAAGTGATGGAATCTCCATCCTTAGAGGTTTTTAAGGCCTGGCTTGACAATGCCTTGGCTGGGATGATTTAGTTGGGGTTGGTCCTGCCTTGAGCAGGTGGTTGGACTAGATGACCTCCTTCCAATGCTTTCCACCCCTAATCTTCTGTGATTTTATGATTCTGTGAACAGAAAAATAAATAGGTGCTTCTCTTGTGGTGAAGCTTTTCATCTTGCTTCAACTAGAAGGCATTGGCTATCATGCCAGATTTCTCAATTGCTGTTTGCAGTGATCTGAGGAAACTCCATCCTGGGAAGTAGTGAGTCTGAAAAAAATTTGGAGGTGCTAGTGGGTAATCAGCAGAACATGGGGCTCCCAGTGTGGTGCTGTGGCCAAACGGGCTAATGGGATCCTGGGATGCATAAATGGGAATCACCGGTAGGAATGAGAGCGGTAATTTTACCTCCGTATGTGGCACTAGTGTCACCGCTGCTGGAATCATGTGTCCAGTTCTGGTCTTCACAGTGCAAGAAGGATGTTAATAAATTGGAGCGGGTTCAGAGAAGAGCCATGAGAACGGTTAAAGAATTAGAAAACCTGCCTGAGAGAGAGAGAGATTTGAAGAGCTAAGTCTATTTAGCTTAGCAGAGAGAAGGTTCAGGGATGACTTGATTACACGGGGAATAATTATTTGATGACTGCTGTTCAGTCTACCAGAGAAAGGTATAACATGGTCCAATGACTAGAAGTTGAAGCTAGAGAAATTCAGGCTGGAAATAAGGTGTAAACTGTTAATGGTGAGAGTAATTAACCATTACATGTAACATGTACAAAGATTAATGTTACATTCTCCATCTCTGGTGATTTTTAAATCAGGATTTGATTTTTTAAAAAAAGCTCTGCTCTAGGAATTATTTTGTGGCTGTTCTCTGGCCTGTGTTACATACAGGAGGTCGGACTATGTGACAAGGGTGGCCAAACTGCGGCTCGCGAGCCACATGCAACTCTTGTATAGTTAAAGTGTGGCTCTGGGGAGCCCACCATGCCCCACCACTCTCCACTTACCAGACTGGGGCAGGGCGGGGGGTTAGTTTGGGGCTTCTGCCCTGTGGTGGGGCTAAGGGCTTCTGCCCGACAGGAGGTGCCTGTCAGGGCTTCGAGCTTCAGCCTCTCTCTTGCTGAAGCCTTGAGCACCAGCAGGTACCTCCGATGGGGGAGAAGCCCTGAACTCCATCACCCTACCACAGGGCAGAAGCCCCGAGCCCTGGCAGGTGCACCCGGCTCTCAAACTTCTGAAGATTATCATATGTGGCTTTGAGTATCTGTAAGTTTGGCCACCCCTGCTATGTGATCACAGTGATCCCTTCTGGCCTTGGAATCTATGCATCTGTGATGATGTTATTACCTCTGTATACAGCATCACTGAAAGTATGACTGGAACACTGTGACCGGTCCTGAGAGCCACATGTCCAAATATACATTTATAAAATAGGGAAAGGCCTCAGAGAAAGCCACAAGAATTATTTGAGTTGTGGGAAACTTCCTTATAGTGAGAGACTAAAGAAGCTGTAAATCTTTGTGGCTTAATCATGAGAAGGTTAAGATGCGACATAATCACCTTAAGTCTGTATGTACCTACAAGGAAGAGAATATCTCATAGTGTGTTTTAATTTAGTAGACAGAAGGGTAAGAAGATCCACTGGTTTGCAGCTGAAACTAGAAAAATCAAATTGGAAATTAGCAGTTAGAAAAAAGTGAGGGAAATTTGTCATTGAAACAAATTACTGAGCATTGTGGTGGATTTTCCTGTGTTCAAAGTCTTTAGATTTCTAAAGATCTGCTCTAACTCAAACAGCAATTTTGGGCTTGATGCAGATCCTTATGGGTAAAGTTTTGTGGCCGTTTGATACACAGGAGATCGCACTAGGTGATGGCAATGATCACTTCTGGCTTTAACATCTGTCACTAGGTTTGTTAGAGTAAAGAAAATGTTACTATATCCCATCACCCTTTGTTGCTTTCAAAATAATACGTAGCCAGTTTAGCCTTATTTTGTTTGTGACCTAAAATATAGACTAGGAAATGAAATGCTCGAGATCTTGTGAATATTAGAATACTGTTGTTTTAGTTAATTTTTTGGCATTTCATTATTTGGATGTAAAAAACAAGTAGTAGTTTGACACATTTCTTTCAATATCTGATGCAAACAACTAGGTTAGCTCCTACCACAATTGAACCTTTCCTCTCTGCTGTTTTGGTTTAATCCAGGGGTAGGCAACCTATGGCACGGGTGTCGAAGGCGGCACACAAGCTGATTTTCAGTGGCACTCACACTGCCCAGGTCCTGGCCACTGGTCCGGGAGGCTCTGCATTTTAATTTAGTTTTAAATGAAGCTTCTTAAACATTTTAAAAACCTTATTTACTTTACATACAACAATAGTTTAGTTATATATTATAGACTTATAGAAAGAGACCTTCTGAAAACGTTAAAATGTATTACTGGCCCGCGAAACCTTAAATTAGAGTGAATAAATGAAGACTCGGCAGACCACTTCCGAAAGGTTGCCAACTCCTAGTCTAATCCATGCTTAAGATAACTTTCAGGTGCAGTTTATATAGTTTGTTGGTGAAACTCCTTGTAAAAAGATGGTTAATGTAGCATTGCTACAACAGGTTATGGTGAACCTTTAAATCTAGTAATGCAGTGTATCTCAGAGTTTAGCTATTTAGATTTTGTTGTGAACCTCTTAGATATGATACAGTGGAATCCTCTTAAACGCAAATTCCATGTACCAAGTGACAGAACATAATGAAAGCATAAACTGTAACACAAACAAAACTGTCACATGCATAACTCTACTGCTGTACACAGCTGTGGATTTTAGTATTTCACTGATTTTAGCGTGCTGGGTTAGGATGCTTGTTTGGGGGTCAGTTTTGACTGGCATGGAGGAGTTTTCAGTGGTATCAACATGAACTAATATTTCACATGAACTAACATTTCCTGGTTGGGGGGGAAACATTTGCTGTCAGTATTTTGAAATATCCATACTAATGAAAAATTAATAACTGATCTTACATAATGGTTTACATGTTCATAGCATTGTACAAACATTAGATTGCTAGGAGATGCTGAGTGTCGTGACTGATTCAAGTAAATTCCTAAAATTGTGTTGTGAATTCATCCAGTATTTTTACATTTACATACAATAGTTAGATCTATAATAAATAGTATGGTACTCAGCACTGTAAAAGCAACCATGTTCATAACTCTGGGATGGAGAAAAGGCAGTATCATTATTGCCATTTTACAGCCGGAGGAACTGAGGGATAGAGAGTGGAAGTGACTTGCCTAATGCCCCATAGTGAATCAGTGGCAGAGCCAAAGAATGGCCCTTGAGAATTCCTGGTTGGTACCCTGATCTCAGGTTCTGGACCAGGCTGCCACCCAGAATAGTAGTAATAATAAAATATTTTGCTGTACTTCTCAGGGAGTTGACGTAGTTGTGGAAGAAGTAGTGGTGTGCAGTAGCATGGTGTTATCTTTATCTTTGTCAGAACGGCTACTCCTGTTTCTGCTGTAGAAGCAGTAAGGTGTTGGGAGAACATAGGCTCCAATGTGGCTGCCAGGGGCCAACTAGCAGGCACTCCATTATTTTTCAGATTCTTCTTTGAGTGATGGTCCCTGTTGCATTCCCCTGAGGGTTATATGCATGTGCCATGCGACTGGAGCTGGAGATTTTAAAAGTAGTCACATGTGTTGATCCGTGCATGTACTCTTACTCCTCCTCATGGTTTCGTTCGAGGCGATAAAAGGCCGGGTGGACCAACTGCACCCTTGGTTCCTTCTCATTGCCATGTGGTCTGAGTTGGAACCTCTTCTGTTCTCTCATCTCTTGTGACTCACTTCTACAATCTGAAAAAAGGACTCCTTTATTCCTGTTAGTGTTTTGTTATTTTTTATAGCATTTTTAGTGTTAGTTGTTTTTAGGGTTTGAAGGACTTTGGGACTCCGTTTTCACAGGTCTCCCTCTGCCCCCAAGCACCCATGCCTGGTTGCTGGATTATGCTGAAGATGCCGGGGTTCAAGGTCCGCGATTCCTGCCCTTGCTCGTTCTCTGTCAGAGATGAGAATCAACTCTGCCTTTACTCCATGGGAGAGGTCCATGTTGCATCCAGGTGCAGTATCTCACTTTCCTTCCCAGCGTGTACCCAAGAAGGCTAGGCTCTCTGCCTCAAGAAGCACCTCATGGAGGTTGCCATGAGGCCGCAGTTGGATCCAGGTTGGGGAACCCCCCTGTATATAGGCCTGAGCAATCTAAGAGCACGCCTCCTACTGCAGAGCTCCAGACCAGTTCCGCTGGTACCAGCACCACGGACCCCATTTTGGGGCCTAGCTGTGAAGCAAGGAAGCATGGACTTAAAGTCTTCCTTTCGGGCCCAAGAAGGATACTGCTCCATCCATGAGTTCTGGCCATGGAGAAGTGGCACATTCCAAGGTGCACAAGGACTGAAAGCTGCACAGACCATCAGTTCTGTCCACCAAACATTGTACTCCTTCTGGGTTGGCTCTGCTGAGGTCAAGGGAATCTTTGGTTTCAAGGCAGTCCTCCATTCCGGTTCCAACTGAGGAGCATGTACTGCTGACACCTGGGAGACTCGGGTCAGTCCCTATGCCTCATGAACTGTTTGTGTTAGCTAGGTGAGGTCTCCGTACCCTCATAAACCGTTGCCTTCTCTGAGGATGTGTTCCCCTACAATAGACTTGTCTCTTTCAGGCTGTCTTCTAGCATGCTCCCCTGAGGCTCCTGCAGTTCTGCTAGCACCATCAGTCGAACTGGCCTCTGATTTCTTAGGCTCAGAGTACTCGGTTGGAGCATAGGGTCCGCCCCTCCTGTACTGACAGTGACACTACCCCAAGACCCTGCTGGCTCAATGGCAATATCCTCCTTTTACCTAGCAGCGGGGTCATTTGGTACCTTGCTCCATGGGGCCCTTTTCAGCGTCTGCTGGAACCGCTGGGATGACCGTACTGGGGATCCTGGTTAGAGTATCCACCATCGGAACCTTCCCACTTTACTTGTGAAGAGTCTCCAATTCTCCCCTCTTTGGCCATCATCGAATAGGTGTTCCTAACTGCTATTAGAAGATGCACCACTTAGCCTGACTCCAACGGTACTGCCAGAACCAGATTATTTTCCCCTGGACATCCCCAGATGCTGCAGTGTCTTTGACTCCCTTCTGCCCCCCAGTGGCAACTGACAATTCTAAGAACTGCTTTGTAGGGTGGCTGGTGCTCTCAACATCCCACTGGAGGAAGTGCAAGATTAACGACACCAGCTACTTGGTATCTTGCATGTCTGGGTATTGACCAGAGTTGCCCTACCAATCAGTGAGGCCATCCTTCATCCACCACGCCCCAGCCCACCAGTAAACCCACTCCCAAAAGAGTGAAAAAGAGGTACTATGTGGACTTCACAGACAAATTTCCTCCGCAGGATCAAGCCTGATTCCAAACTATCCTATAGGAGAGAAAGCTGGTTGTGAGGAAAATGCTTGTGCAGTTCCACCAGTGGCACTACAGTGTGGACAAGGCACATGCATCTGCTGGTGTTTACACCATCACGTCCTTTAACTCTGCTCTGCCCAGGGTTAGATGATACACTGGGTCAGAAACACCCAAGTCTTATGTTTACTGTCGCTTCTATCTTTGCTATACCACTGGAGTTGCACCAGCTGTGAATTACGGCTATGAAGTTTGCTAGTTCAGACTAGGTACATGTACACTAGAAAATGTATCTATTTTCCAGAAATGGTAAAGCTGCAATGGTGGTAGTAATGATGTGTAAGTGCTAGTGTAGACAATACTTAGGTGTCCTTACCTATGTATCACCTAATCCTGTTCAGAGCAGGTTTCCATGATGCCTAACAGTTATATTGCAACTGGAAAAAGTAACATTTTCTAGTGTATATGAGACCTAATGATTCCTTCCTGCTCAACTTGTAAAATAGGGTATGTTTTGTATCCTGCTTCCTGGACCCGGCTGCCTTTGATTCATAGAAGTTCGGTAGTCCCTTGATGTATTCATTGTATTATAGTTGAATATTTGGCCTCTCTGCCCCTTAATTGTACCAGGGATTTCCACATGCCTGTGTGGCCTGAGACCCATGAACATGTGTATACATTAAGGCATCTAATTCATTTTGTACAGTACCTAAAATGCATTGAAGTGTTTTGGGCTGCCTGTGTAATTTAAACAAAGTGATTTTCGCCCCAGTGAGGTTACTCTGGTATGAGGCTTTAAGTAATTTGGATGACTTTTGAGTGCATGCAGTTCATATTTTGCATAATGCAGAGTTTTCAGGTGACCTGCTTTGTGACCCAGTATTCACTTTTTCTGGCAGCTTTGTAAATGTATGCACTGTGAATTTGCTATGCAGGGCATGCTCTCCTCTGCTGCCACCATTTCCATGAAAAGAATCTTTATTGCAATGCATGAGAGTTCAGTCAAACTTTTACATCATTACTGATATGGCTATTCCATTTGTGTTTGTACAGTCTGACAAATAACATGCTGATCATCTGGAGATAAAGAGACTCAAAAGTTTAGGTTCAATAAAAGAAACCAAAGCAGAAAGTGCAAGAGGGAGGGGACACCTTATTAAGGTAGAAAATCCTGGTTATTGGCTGAGGTAAGTGTAGCCATTGAGTCACAGACTATGGAATCATGATCCTGAGAAGACTGCCTACAAATCTCCCAGCACACTATAAAGGGGGAAATAATGGTTAGTGCTGCACTGGCAGCCCTTTCAGAGGAAAAAACCCTACTTTTTAACAGGTTCACTAATGTTCCTTTTTGGTGTAATTTATGGAGGGAGCTTGCACTGTCTGCCCTTACTGAACAACAGAATCTTCTCCAGGAAAACTCCAGCTATAGAATGCATACTTGAACATATTGCTTTCAATCATAAAAATTAATTACAGGAATATTTATTAAATCAATCAGTTTATTTCCAAAGTTTGTAAAAGTTACTGTTAACAGTTATAAAGGAAGATCTGCTTTTTGTAGCACGTATTAACTGTAGCATTGATCTTGACTTGAAAGTTTCCAAAAAGAGAATTTAAGGCAAATAAAATGAGCACAAAGGGATGTGTTTTGTTTGTATACATAAAGATTGTACTTCAGGGATTTACGTGAAACAGAAAACCTTCTGCAAGTTGCATGAAGTGTAATAAATTGTGCTTGAAAACACCCCCAGTTTGACTATAAAGGTCTTATCTCACCTGTGTAAAAATATTTATGTGTAAATGCATATTTTATATTTGCCTTACCATCCTTGAATTGCTTTATACTTTCATAAGTGGCATCTGTGGTATTTTTTTGTAGTGGAGACAGCAAAAAATGTACACTTTATTTGATGTTTACTTCTTTGACTATTTTCAGTTTATTCTGAGTACAAAGGAGGACTGAAAAGGCTGGTTAGAGTATAAAGATGATAAAAGCAAAAGTGGAAAGTTGGAGATATTTTTGGAGCTCTTTGTTTAAGTTGCAGGTTAACTTAGCAACTAATCACTTATCCACATTGGTTTCAAATTTTTTTTTTTTTTAGTTTTACATACTGGTATTCTCTCTCCTGGTGGCAGCTCAACCCCCTCTTTAAACTCTAGCCATTTTTCCTCTACAGTAACGTGATATTAACATCAATCTATATTTAACATGTTTCCCAGTGTGCTTCTATTGTTAGGAGGAATAACAAGATCGTAATATTTATAAACAGGAGAATATTGAGTACAGATATCAATGTGATTGCTGTTGGAATATTATGTTACGTTTTGGCGTTAACACTTCAGAAAGAATGTTGAAATTTGAAGTGTATTCAAAGAACTGCTTTAAGAATTATTCACGTTCTAGAAACACTCTGCAGTGAGAGACTTAAGGAGCTCAGCTGAATAATTTATTGAAAAAAATGTGAAGAGGTGACTTGATCATGGTTTATAAGTACTTACCCAGGGAGAAGATATCTGATACTAGGGGCTCTTTTATTTAGCATAACAAGATCCAGTGGGTGATAGCTGAACCTAGAAAAATTCAAACTGGAAATATAGTGCAAATTTACCAGTGAAGGTAGCTATCATTTGGAACACCTTACCTAAAGCTGTGATAGATTCTCCATCACTTTAAATCTTTTAATTCAAGATTGAATGACTTTCTAAGATATCTTTTAGCTCGAATACAAATCATTGGGTTTGGTACAAGAATCATTGAGTGAGGTTCTGTAGTCTGACCTCCTGCATTGTATAGGCCAGATGATCATAATGGTTCTTCCTGGCCTTAAAATCTAACTCAGTTTTATCCATCTGAGTCTCAGGCTTCTTTGAAGTAAAGAAAAAAATTAAAACATTTTCTGACCTTTTTCTTCTTTTTCTGATTTTTGTCTCCACGATACTTGTAGCTGAGTACTTCCTTATCCTTAGACATAATAAATAAAACATATCAAGCTTGACAGATTTACCTAGTTCCCTGGGTCTCCATGTGACCCAGAATAGCCTGCTAAATCATAAAGAGGAGGGTATACTGTTACAATTGAACATAGAACACACATCTCCAGAGGTGATCCAGCCCATTGTCTCTCCTGAGATTTGGAACTTGATGAAGTAGGGAACAATTCAATGACTACCTGCAGGAAAGCCTGCCTTGAACTAAAGCATCTTTTTTAGGCTTGTTGGAAGGCAGTGAAAATCTATCTCACTAGCTTCTGAGAAACTGATGGTGAGATTGTAGTAATGTGCTCGGTTTTCCAAATCTTCTAGCCAATGAGGAAGTGAGTGATTATAGAGCCATCTTTTATGGACAGATCTCCCATGTTGAGTGATATGTGGGTCATAGCCTCTGCGGTGTGTTTTCCTTGTCCTTTTTGAAGCATTGGTGGAGAGAACTTTGCAAACCTGATGTTTGTTTTAATTGTTCCACATTGAAGTAGGTACAAATCTCGTGGCTATCTTATATATTTCCTGAGCTTATTGGGGTCTTAACCTTTACTCCTTCATCTGCTATCCTTGATGCTAGAAGACAGTAATGCCTCTAGTCAGTCTTAACAAGGGAGACTACTGTGTGATCAAGAGATTTTAAATCTCCTTCCCCAAAACAAACAAACTCTCTCTCTCTCTCTCTCTCTCTCTCTAATGGAATTATGAAGTCTTGGAGCTTTCAGCTTAAGTCACCATCTTGTTCCATGCTCTCTGACACGTCCTAAGGCATTAATCTCTGTAGGAAGAAATTGGCTGGTATTATAAGTAAATAGCTGTGTTTTCCCTTCACATTCTTGTTTAGTTATCTGGGTTCTTTACATCTCTCAGCTTCTTTTGTTCCCCAGACTTGCTAAAGCTTTTAATTCTCAAATGTAACTTGGCACTTTCACTCAGATTTTTAGGAGTTGGACTGAAGTGTAAAATATTAAATTTCTTCCCATTAATGTTAGCCTCTTCAAATAAGTAGTATAGTAGCAGAGTGGGACTAACTGTATGAGCTGATAATAATGATCAGTGGAGAGGGGTAAACATCCGGAAGTAAAATCATTAAACTGTAGTTACTGCGATCTCAAAGTAAATCCTTTATGAATTTCCAGCAAATGGGAATCTAACATTTGATATCCTAGATGCCATATATTGGCATGTCCAATTCTTCACTGGGAAGCTTATAAGTTTGGTTGCAGGGAGGAAAAGAAGTAGCGCAAATAGAGCAAATGTTAACATAGACTAGAACCACCACCAGAGATTGGCAGAAGAGGCCTTTGCTTGATGACCCTTGAGACAGGAGCACCTTCTGTCTCCCCCCACAGTAACATACTACAGTGTCAGCCTTTGGGATGAGCCCAAACTCTCTGCTGAAACTTGAACCCAGAATATACCAAGCATCTAGAAACTGGTTACATTTTTTCACTGTGATATACTGACTGTTATTTGAATACATGTTGATTTACTTACCAGCAAGGGGCCCTGACCATGAATTTATATGACAGCATTGTTACCCTGTTATGGAGGAGTTTTATGTTTGCATTTATATAAATATTAAGAAGTATTTATTTGGAAAAGGGAAACACAAATTTTTGATTGTGAAGGAAAACCACTTGTTTCAAACATGTTTTCATAGAAGGATAATTTTAATTACTTTTTGAGGGCATTGAAGCCCAAGACATCTTGCTGTGATTTCCATGATATTACAATAACTGAATTACAAGACATCTATTTTAACTCCACTTTAAACAATTTTAAGAGTGCCTGCTGAAGAGGATTATGCTGATTTATCACAATCAATTTAGAAACCGATTTAGTTAAATCAATGTAATTTCTATGTGTAGACAAGCCTGAAATTCATGTACATGGTCAGGGAGTCTGAAGAAAGTTGTAGTGTACATGAAACTACACTCTGAATTTGAACCAGAGACTGTGGTAATGCTACACTAAAACAGGAAATAAATTATTGTGAATGAACACTTAGGGGTTGAATGTTTCTAGATCATACTAACTTTATATAAGTTCTAGAGTTTAACTTGAAACTTGTTTCTGCTGTATGGAGAAGCAATGTGATAATGGCTCAAAAAACAGCAGATCTTTAAATCAGTTCGATGCATTTAGAGTATTTACTGGAAAAGGATAAAAGCCTAATTCAAATAACTGTAGCCATGAAATTTAATGGTAATGTTTTCATAGGGCACACAAAAGTCATTACATATATTTCATCAGAAAGCACAAATCATTAGGGCTTGAGAGCACAGCTGGAGATGGATTGTCAGAAACTCCAATTAAATGTCTGTTCTGAAAGCAGGTAATGATGTAATGCATAACCCACAAATTATGAGTGTCTTTTGGCCAAGAATCAAGACATGTCTAATTCCCTGCAATTAGGGAATTACTTTGGGTAAAACCAAAATGCAGTATCATAAATAACTGCACAGAGTTTTTGCAGTTGGACAGAATTAATTCTGCACTGTGAAAAGTCGATTGCAAGTCTTAGCGACAGGTTAATAAGAATGCTGTGTTGAAAACTCTTATCTTGATCTGGTCACATAGGTACCAACTTTTCCCAGTGCTGGTGAGTGCTTGACCCCTCTGCCTGACTCCACCCCTGCCCCGCTCCCATTCCAAATCCTTCCCCAAAGTCCCTGCCCCAACTCCGCCCCTCCCTGCCCCATTGGACTCTTTCCCCAAATCCCCACCTAGGCCCTGCCTCTTCCTTGAGCGTGCCACATTACCCCCCTCCCTCCCAGCGCATGCTGCTGCGAAACAGCTGTTTCGTGGTGGGAAGAGCTGGGAGCTATGGGGAGAGCTGGGATCGCAGCGCGCTTGGGGAGGACGTGGAGGCAGGGCAGGGAGAGGAGCTGCTGATGTGTGCAGAGCACCCACCAATTGTTCCCCATGGGTGCTCCAGCCCCAGAACACCGATGGAGTTGGCTCCTGTGGATCTGGACACTAGGTTTATCTTTTTAATTAGTGTAGATTACAATTTTATTTGTAGGCAGGTGAAGGGATGATGATATGTAGTGATCTGGGGGTTTAGAACAATATGCTGCTGTTTGTTTCTCTCTAATTTGTATACTTCATGCTAAAAGAGCTGACTATCAGGTTAACAATATTTCTTCCAACACTGTAGTTTTTGAAAAACATTATTTTGCAAAAATCAAACTAGTTCAGAATTGCCAGACAGAGAAGAGAATAAAGAGATTTATTGTAAAATCCCCTCTGTTAAATATATATATTTAATATGTATATATCCAGGCAATACCTAATTCAGAGCATTTTCCTCCGTGCTTCAGAGGCAACATAATTTTTATATATTACATATAGAAGACTCATTCAGATACAGGCTTTGAATTTTTTTTTTTTTTTACTGCCTCAACAGCACAGGCTGCATTTTTTTTGTATGAGTGTGTTTTTATTTAAAAAAAAAAAGCAGCTATGTTTAGAAAAATGTTTCTGGAAGATTATTTTTGTGGGTTAGCAGAAAGTACATACTATTAATGCAGTTGGAACAGCTTAGCAGTACTCAGCTAAAATTTAACCTGAAATTCTGAAGTGTGGCACTTACTCTTGTAAATGATGCATACTTAAAGTGAACATTCTGTATTGTTATATTAAGCAGTGGTTTAACCTTGATATATTTCAGGACAAATACACTAGGCAAATGTTTTATATACTCATTGTGGGGTAATATGTGAATATAAACCCTTTCTGTTTATATATTAATGTGAAATAATATCAAGATGCTTTGAAGATTTCTCTTCCTTGTTCTCCTCTTTATTCAAGATGCATTGTTTAAATCTTAGCACAAGAAACTATACAGACACTGGAATTTGTGAGCTTGTAGTTAATAGTAAAATTGCATTTGGATTTTGACTTGAAACTTTCCATGAAATGGTATTCTGTTTTAAATACAATTTAAGCAGAGATTATTTCCATACAAAGTGACCTAACAAAGTTTGATTACATTAACATCAAAGGAACATGCCAAATTCAGTTTGAGGAAACTGTAAAGACATATTTCAGAGTAGCAGCCGTAAAAACACATGGACCTTAAGAGCAGTAAAGTGACTTGAACAGAGAGTCGCAATATTACAACAAAAAAACTTGAAAAACAGATTCTGAGAGACTGCTGAATTGGAATTAATTTGCAAATTGGACACCATTAAATTAGGTTTGAATAAATACTGAGAGTGGATGGACCATTTACACAAAGTCAAACTATTTCCTCATGCTTCTCAGCCCGCCTTCCCTTCCCTCCCAGTTCCTTATGTCTCCTTGTCAAGTGCTGGAAATGGGCCATTTTCATTACCACTACAAAGAGTTATTTTTCTCTCCTGCTGACAACAGCTCACCTTAACTGATCACTCTCCTTATAATGTGTATGGTGACACCCATTGTTTCATGTTCCCTATGTGTGTATATATATCTTCCTTCTGTATTTCCCACTACATGCATCCGAAGAAGTGAGCTATAGCCCACGAAAGCTTATGCGACAATAAATTTGTTAGTCTCTAAGGTACCACAAGTACTCCTAGTCTTTTTGAACAGAATGTGTTATCTAATGAAAAGGAGTACGTATTTGAAATTATTTGATTTTGGGGAAGGGGCTGTTTGTACAGTCACATCAGAGAGAATTTGGTTGCCCTGGAGAATAATATGCTCTATGTCAATCCAAGTACAAGAAACTGGGATTTTTATCTATGTAGGTGGGGGGTTAAATGTCTGAAAAGGGAGATCCTACTATTTGACATTGACCAAGCTTCTGAAGCCTTTATTCTTATCAGAGTGGCAATTTCTCTGTGTGTTTGTCTGTCTGTAATCAGTGATAACTTTTTGAATGCCTTCATTCTATTATTCAAAATTTCAGACAATAGTTTGTTCGATGTTTGGGAAACTGGAGAACCGAAAAGGAGGAAACGAGACTATCATAAAGCATCCTGCAGGGCACAGCACTTCAAGCCCTCAAATACTCTCTGCAACTGTCTGTAGAATCGTAGGTCAAAAACATTTGATGGCTCATATAACTTCTTCCAGTTTCTAACAATAAACGCATCTCAAGTCTGCCACATCCTTCTCCAGTAGAGGTTAACACGTTGACATGAGGACAACCCAGACATAGAGAAGAAATTGGTGTGTGTGTGTGTGTATGGGGTGTGGGGGAAGAATGGGGCTTGTGAGGAGTTCCAGGGATTTCCTGACTGAAGGGAGTTGTGGTAGGGTGCACACAGGGAGCTGTGAGGTGGGAACACGGACATGCAGGGAGCCTGTGGCCTGTGTGGTGAGCTCAGCCAAAGAAAGCATACAGTGTATGTCACACCCATGCTTATGTATTCAAGTTATGTGATGTATGACCGGTAGTGGAGGCTCAGCGTGTGACATAGGGAAGGAACTTGCCCCTGGAAGCAAGGAATGGAAATGCCTGTTGCCAGAATCTCTTGCAGTCCGCTGTGCATCCCCATTGCATGAAGAATTCATGTCAATGCATATCAGGTGAACTAAAAAAAGCCACTGTGGAGCTTTAACAACCATGTGAAAGAGCAGTGAGAGATAAAAGACTTCCTTTAAAAAGTGGAAGTCAAATCCTAGTGAGGCAAATAGAAAGGAGCACAAATACTGCCAGCTTAAGTGCAAGAGTGTAATAAGAAAAGCCAAAGAGGAGTTTGAAAAACAGCTAGCCAAAAACTCCAAAGGTAACAACAAAATGTTTAAGTACATCAGAAGCAGGAAGCCTGCTAAACAACCAGTGGGGCACCTTGACGATCTAAATACAAAAGGTGCGCTTAAAGAATGAAAAAGTCATTGCGGAGAAACTAAATGGATTCTTTGCTTCAGTCTTCACCGCTGAGGACGTTAGAAGAGATTCCCAAACCTGAACTGGCTTTTATAGGTGACAAATGAGGAACTGCACAGATTGAAGTGTGACTAGAGGAGGTTTTGGAATTAATTGATAACTCAACATAACAAGTCACCGGGACCAGATGGCATTCACCCAAGAGTTCTGAAAGAACTCAAATATGAAGTTGCAGAACTATTAACTAAGGTTTCTAACCTGTCGTTTAAATCGGCTCGGTACCAATGACTGGAAGATGCTAGTGTAACGCCAGTATTTAAAAAGGGCTCTGGAGGTGATCCGGCAATTACAGACCGGTAAGTCTAACATTGGTACCGGGCAAATTAGTCGAAAAAATAGTTAAGATAAAATTTGTCAGATACATAGAAAAACTATAACTGTTGAGCAATAGTCAACATGGTTTTTGTAAAGGAAATGTGGTCTCTACTAATCTATGAGAGTCTTTAAAGGGGTCAACAAACGTGGACAAGGGCGATCCAGTGGACATAGTGTACTTAGATTTCCAGAAAGCCTTTGACAAGGTCCCTCACAAAGGCTCTTACGTAAATTAAGCTGTCAATGGGATAAAGGAAAGGTCCTTTCATGATTGAGAACTGTTAAAAGACAGGGAACAAAAGGTAGGAATTAATGGTAAATTCTCAGATGGAGAGGAGTAACTAGTGTAGTGTTCCCCGGGGTCAGTCTCTGCATGACCAATCCGATTCAATTTATTCATAAATGATCGGAGGACAAGGTAAACAGTGAGGTGCCAAGTTGCAGATTGATATGAAACTACTCAAGATAGTTAAGACCAAAGCAGATGTGAAGAACTTTCAAAAAGATCTCACAAAACTAAGTGATTGGGCAACAAATGGCAATAAATTTAATGTGGATAATGTAAAGTAATGCACATTGGAAAAATAACCCAATCTATACATACAATATGATGGGGCTAATTTAGCTACAACGAGTCAGGGAAAAAGATCTTGGCTGTCATCGTGATATTTCTCTGAAAGATGTCCACGCTTATGTTAGGTGGCTGTTGTTCTTTGACTCCTAGACTTGCATTGTTTTATAAGTAAAATTAACCAGGTTTTCTTAATTACAAAATGATCACTGTTTAAAAGATCACTATAAAATTTGTAATTTCATTTTTTTCAGTGGATCTCAGTGTAAATCATTGATTTGTTTTCCTGTATTGTTATAATCACTGGGCCACTGAATAAATGTATCTGTAACATCTTGATGTTACCCAAGGCAAGTCTACACTTAAAACACTGCGTCAGCGCAGCTTCACTGGTGCTATGGTGTCGCTGTAGCACTTTAATGAAGATGCTCTAATCTAACGGGTGAGAGCTGTCCCATCGGCATAAGTAAGTTACCACTCTGGGAGACAGTCGCTGTGTTGACAGGAGAAACTTTCTGGCCAACATAGTACTGTCTACCTGGGGGGTTAGATCTGTATAACTACATTGCTCAGGTGTGTGGCTTTTTCACTCCCCTGAGCAACGTACCTGTTCTAATATAGATTTGTACAGTAGACCAGACTGTAGCCTCTGACTCTGGAATCTAGACCTTAATCTTTCTGTAGCCATAATCAAATGGATGTTCACTTTTCCTGATTACTTTTATATTTTCACTTCCAGCCCTGAGAATCCTCTATAATCTTGTAATAATTGTGTGAGAAATTCCTCCTTTGTAATGGTCTAAGTATTTATCTGTTAGTTTTTGGATGTACTGTATGTACTCCAGACGGTGACTTTTGGAAAGAATAGTCAGCCTTACTTAAGGTCACACACAAATCTTTGTCTAGTAATTCATTAAGGTGGAAATTTTCTTATGTTTGATATCCCGCTAGAGCCTTGCCTGTAATGGAGAGTTTAACTGGATATATTTAAGTTAGTATTGGCTTGTGTTTAACTGGCACTATCAATCATATTCATTTGCATATATCTCCACATTCATAGTAAAGCAATGCAAAAGACAGTGGTGCAGGACTAGTTGTAATGTGCAAGCTAATTTGACCGTCCTTGTGGACTATTCTAGCACTATAATGTTACGGGTTAGCATAACGTAGGAGTGTTTTTTTGCAGCAGGGCTAAGATTAGTTGTACAAAACAGAGTATTGTTTGGCATGGCCAAATTCTGTAGTGTAGATGAGATCCAAGAAACTTTATCCATGGGATTTGACTTTGTGTGATTTTCAAGGGTGGGGCAGTACTTTGCCCACAATCTTGGAGTCAGTATTTATAGAGAATTCTTTGTGAATGGAAGGAAGCAGAAATTAATTCTGAATCTATTTTGGCTTCTAAAATAAAAATTGTGATCCGTGGGCAAGTATCTCACTTGATAGTCTGGAACTCTGGGATTTAATTATTCTTTTAGGTGCTGAGTGCCATCTGCTATATCAGAGAGGTAGCCATGTTAATCTGGATCTGTAAAAAGCAACAGAGTCCTGTGGCACGATATAGACTAACAAATGCTATATGCAATTTAATATGAGCAAAATGAGGTCATTTCTTCCAAACCAAATATATCTTCTCTATACATGTATTTTGCCAATACATAGGTGTGAATTGATACTAATGAATACTGCTAGCAAGTAGTTCAGTCAAAAAGGGTTGTCTACAAGCTTTTAATGAGCAGCTAAGGAGAAGCCAGTAGCATAGAATGGAAGAATAAATTTTGTAGTGATAATTACAGTTTTTATGTGAGGACTGAAAGTGGGAGAAGAGTCCTCAAGTGCTGTGTGCTTGATTGTATTTGTTTATGCTGTCCTCAGTGTAAAATGACCCTTATTAGAAATTTCTATTTAAACTTCCTTTCTTTCTCTTCTCCTCCCCACGCCCCCCTCGGGGACCATCTTGAGTATAGGTAATGGGAGAATAATTCTCAGTCGGTAATGTTTCCAGGTTTTCTCTGTATTGCCTGGTGAGCTTTTGGTATCGTGTTGTCACCCCTATAGTTACTAAGATGTATTAGACACAACCTCATTCTAAGATAGCTCTGGGCATTGGTTGATTTTTGCTTGAGTTACTGTGCAGGCCAACGCTAACATGTCAGATGCAGTTTACACAGTTTGAATGAACATCAGCCCTCTAGCAGGGACTTTTAAAAACATTACTCAGTAAAATTAAGTGCAGAGTTGAGGTAGCAAAGAAGATAATCTTCCATTTTGCTTGTTGAGGTGGTGCTTATTTAAAATAGTGCAAGTGAAGAGGCTACCTGTTGCTTGCAGTTCTGTGGGGGATCTATGTTAGCATCTTAGACTTTGTGCAAATTTGCATTGTCTCAGAACAGAACTTCTGAGTGGAGTGTCCATGCATTATCTAATTTTAAATGTCGTCTGCGCTTTTATGTAGAGAGAAGGCAATTCTTGTCTCCACAGTTATTGTGCTGCCAGCTGTACGTGTTTAAATGCAAAATGCCAGTACTTGTACACCTTAAATGTTGGAAACATTGTAGTGCTGTTTGTAAAAGTGTCATGTCCCTTTGGCTTTCATAGACCTGACTCAGCTTTCTGTGGTTAATTCACTCTCTACTGAAACATTAAGCTTTGCTGAAATTGGGAAGCTGAATCTTAAACTTGAATTTGCTATCAGCCTTAAAAATTAAATCAATAATATGAAGCACTGAAACTCCTCATACAGAATAAAATTCTATGATTGTGTCTGTGTGGTAAACTCTGTCCCAAATCTGGACTTTAGCATACAAAATCTGGGTGCTTACTGTGAACCTCCCCAAGCTCATACCCAGCTTGGATCTTATTTCGCTGCCACCAGATAGTATTGAGGCTACTATCAGCCTGGGTTCCCCAAATTCCTTGGGGGGACCCCCTCCCTGGTCTCCCCAACTTCCCTGGAAAGACCCCCAAGACTCAGAAGTATGAGTCTACCGGCAAGGGAATGATCTCCCTCCCTTCTCCTCCTCTCCATTGTTCCGCTCTGAGCAAGCTGAGGGGATTGATGCAATCTCTTTACATCACAATACCAAGAAACGGTCTCTGTCCCTCCAAAGAGACAAGCCTAAGCACCAGGAAAACAGAGCTGAGTCTTCTCTCTTTCTTTCCCCGTAACTTTTTCCCGCCCTCCCTAGCTGTCACAGATGTAACAGAACTCCGGGCACAGAAATTCCTCTCCCTTTGCCTCACTAGGAAAAGAAACTTCCACAAGTTTAAAAAAGAAAACTTTCTATAAAAAGAAAGAAAATACAGAACAATAATACTGCATTAAGAGATCAGTACAGGCTCTTGCTTATAAGAAAATAGGAATAAACAGTCTGGTTTAAAAAAGATAGCCCAATTAAACCAGTCCAGCAAATCAACACCCATGTAAATACAAATCAAAGCACATCACAGCCGATTACTTTGTTTCCTTTGTACTTCACGCTTGATAGTAGAATATTTGAAAGAAGATGGAGTTAGGAGGAAAGCTTGTTTACTCACAGCTGAGGAAAACAAAAAGACCCCGAGTTTCCAGTTCCCTCCCAGACTCTAAAAAAAATCCAGGTCTCTGATTGGTCCTCTGGTCAGGTGTTTGGTTCCCCCTTTTGTCACCTTTACAGGTAAAAGAAAATTAACCCTTACCTATCTACTTATGACAGTCTGACATAAATCTCAGCCCTGAAAGAATAGCAGATTTTGCTGATCTTTTCTTGTGTGCATGTTCTGTTCTCATTGCACAGGGGTCTGTGGTGCACCTGTTGTGATTGTGTTTGTGTTTCCTTTGGGAGGTAAAGGGAAGCAGAAGATATGGAAAAATGAGAGCTGTGCCCAGCACAGTAATAGAATGAAGTAGATCTTTAATTCAGTTGTTGGCTGGAGTAAATCCTCCCTGCACGAGGTCCACTCTCCTCTGTGCCCAGCAGCTTTGTCACTGGGGGCTGCTTCCTTTAGAGGAGTTGCCAGAATGTCAGGCCATAAGCTATTTTCCCTACAGTTAACACAGTTGGTAAATTTTGTAACTATGGAAACTTGATTCCAGAAATCCTTTTACTACTGCTTATATCGGGTTTAAGATCAGAACAAACAAACTTGTTGAAGACTACATCTAAACGGGAGGAGGAAATTTGCCTCATAATGTAAATTCTATAATCTTTTAAAACAGTATTAGAATCATGCAAAGTATGCATTAAGAGCTTAATTGCATAGACAGCGATTTACAAATGAAATGGAAAAGAGCAAATTCAGTCGCTTGAGGAACCGTCTACCCAACAGAGAGACTGTTTCTCCTTCTGTCCAGCATTGCCATAGCTGAGGTCATTGAAGATGTTTGAGCTGGAGCTCCTTTAGTATATAAGAACTGTAGTTGCTGACAGGGTGTTCTCTCCACTTCAGAATTCACTCACTCCTTGATCTGAATAGCCTGAATCTGTTTGCTGTTAAAGGCCATTACAAAGTCCATCTATTGAGGTTGGCTGTTAGAGTGCTGTGGTGTGGCTTTCTGTTGGCCCACCGTGGCTAATTTAATGGTAATTGGCCAATGTATGGATTCAAACTACTCCAATAAAAAGGTATATAGTGTTCCATATTTGGTCTAAATGAGACATCCTGTATTACTGAGCAGCAGAATGGCAGGTTATTGACTCTTCAGTTCATAATGCACCAGCCAAGAAAACTATACTTACATCATTAAATATGAGATCTTTACACAACTGATATAGCAAATTAGTTATGCAATTTTTATAAGAATTCATACGTGTCTAATTGTAATAAGGCTAATTTACTAGCACATTTTAATGGGGTTGTCATACCGTCTAGGGAGGTGGTGGAATCTCCTTCCTTAGAGGGTTTTCAAGGTCAGGCTTGACATAGCCTTGGCTGGATGATTTAGTTGGGGATTAGTCCTGCTTGGAGCAGGGGGTTGGACTAGGTGACCTCCTGAGGTCCCTTCCAACCCTGATATTCTGTGATTCTGTGATCTGTTACCAGTGAAGAGAAAAGTCATTTAGATAAATTGTTCTCTGACTCTGGTGCCTTTACCACTGGTGGTTTGTGGGAACACTGTGGGTGATTCACCAAGCTGCATTCTGAGAGATGTGGAGCTGCTTTTGTCACAATAGTAAGTCATCCAGCAGCCTTCAAAGTGACACTTCCTGCCAGTTGTAGCCTGCTCTAGGGTATGTCAGGATTTCTGAAGGTTTTATGATCAGCTAAACTCACAGGAAGAAGAAAAATCCAAATATTTCCCCTCAGAACTGCTTCCTACCAGGGTTTTTTTGGTATAAATTCAACCATGATCAAATATGCAGATGAAACTAAAATATGATGGACAATTAAACACTGGAGGACAGAACCAAGCTTTAAAAAGTTTGAAGAGATTAAAGCAGTGGGGATTGCTGGTAACAAGGGAAACTACTAACAAATATGAAGTTCTACGGACTGAGAAAGGAAGTGAAGAGCACAAAATTAAATGAAAGTTTGCAACCAAGCAGATGCACCAATTGCCTTAAAATTAATGTATTTGCACCATGTTGTCTTAATTTCATCGTATTATCACTTTTTCATGAATTCGGGTACTCTTAATTACTTCAGGGAGGGTATAGGATTGGATTAGGTGTTTGAGAGAATCTATATTTTAAGTAATGGTCTGCAATATGAATGTCTAAGGACTATTGTTTTAGAGGATTTCAAAGTAAATTACTGAAGTTCTTAAATGTGTGTGCTAACAGGACCAGGTGTGTCTAATTTTACATTCAGTGTTTGTGGATGCAAAGAAAAAATATACTTTGCAATAGAAGGATTACCATTCCTTTGACCAAAAAGATAAAGACCCCTAACACTGAGAAAATAAGCTCCAGGCTGAGAAGAGAAAATAGGTTATTAAGATCCATTGTGCCATGTTAGGCAGAATTTCTGAGAACTTAATACCAAATCTGGCAGAAATGCAAGGACACTTTTCCATTTGAGGTGGAAGGTCAA
Organism: Chelonoidis abingdonii; assembly: GCF_003597395.2. Taxonomy (NCBI): domain Eukaryota; kingdom Metazoa; phylum Chordata; order Testudines; family Testudinidae; genus Chelonoidis; species Chelonoidis abingdonii. Next base: position 1,023,994 of record NC_133775.1, read on the forward strand.
AGATTTGTTTCCCCTTTTCATACTGTGTTGCTAGATGTAGCAAAGGCTTTTGACAGGGGGGAGTGGAACTCCTTGTTCTATGTCCTGAGGCCATTTGGAGTTGGACCTAATTTTACTAAAAGTATTGCGCTTCTTTATACCGGTGACATCTAAAATGTATAGTTTTCCACACTCACAGTTTTCATGCTGTTCAGAGACCCTAGACTATATTGTCCACTACCTTGTAGTTTAAAGCCTCTGGCAATAACCCTTAGGAAAAATGCATCACTAAAAGGGATCGCTGTGGGGAATGGATTATACAAAGCATTTTATTATGCTGGCAGTATGCTGTCACTTCAGGGAATTACTATGGATCCATAGAACTTAAGTATTTACTGATGTTTAACAGATGTGTCCAAATTCTGTGACCGTAAAATTAAGTAGTTGAGGAAAAGTGTTTCTGTTGTGTTTGGGCTTTCAGGTGGATGCAGTATGAGAGTTCTTGTGGAGAGCTTGCATAACGGGATTGTCTTAACTGTAGAGTAAGGGACAGTATTACTCCACCATGAGGGGATTCTGTTGATATTTCACATTGGGGGAGCTGCATGAACCTTGCATGGAGCTGCACAAAAAGAGTTAAAGGGCTATTCTGTCATTCAGCTTCAGGTGTATGCTCAGTAATTTGCCATTGCTAGTTCCAGTTTTGGCAAAGAAAAAATACAGAGAGTAATTTATTTGGCACCAAAATATCATGGTTAGAAAAGAAGCCCACTTCCCTTGCTGGCTAGTGTGTGAGTCCCAACTGTGATTTAGCTGAAATTAAATTTGCCTCATTCTTTTGCTCTGTGCATTGTGCTTAGTGAAATGCACAAGTGAAACAGTCCACAGTCTTCTAAACTTCACTCAACTGTTTGGAAAGCTGTGGTTTTGTCTACACAACAAAGGGAAAGCCCACAGTTGACACATGCCAGCTGACTCAGCCTCATGAGGATCGGGCTGTGGGGCTGTTTCATTGCTGTGTAGACTTACGGGCTTTGGCTGGAGTCCGAGCTGTGGGACCCTCCCTCCTTGCCAGGGTCCTAGAGCCTGGGCTCCAGCTCAAGACTGGAAGTCTACATATCAGTGAAACAGCCTGGGAGCCCAGACCCTGGGAACCTGAATTGGCAGGCACAGGCCAGCCATGGGTGTGTAGTTGCTGTGTAGACAAATCCTTTTGAGAGTAAGAGATACCGTATGTTGATGTAAAGGCATTTCTATTGTACTCATCACTGTGGTATGTAGCAGTAGTGGAGGATGAAATGGAGAAACTTCCTCATCCTTTTTCTGTCAGTGGACAGGAGGACCGTGAGGACTTTCTCCTGGGGAGTAGAGAGGGTACTCCCATCTCCAGGCAGCCAGGTTGAAAAGTTCCATGACCTTTCTAGCAGTAGAGATGGAAGGAGAAAAGAAAGCAAGTATCCCCTTCCTTAGTAGCCCTGGTTAGCAAAATGGAGAAGCCCATGTTAATCAGACATCCACAAACTGAGGCCCGTATGAAAAATAGGATATCCCATTTTACGTTCTTTGCTCAGTCATTAGTGTCTCTTGAAAAGGGTCCTGTTTTGATTTGTTTGCTAGATTTTCTGTGGCAACCTTACTGATGCTTAAAAATATATTCCTATTTTATGTAGCATGTCATGCTCTCAGAATTTCTAACAAAAACTATTCTTGGTCAGCACTTGATTTATTCAAACAGTGAAAGGAAAAATGGAGAAGAGAATTAGGAATATAGTTTTTAACAGTTCAAAGTCTAGATTTCTGAACTTTACTAACAGTACTTCAGGGCTCAGTTAAGGATAAATTAGTGTGTTCCAAATTGTGCATAGAAGGTATTGGACACCTGCGCTTCTTAATAGAGATGAGTTGTGAGAGTCTTGTACTTGTCAAAGTTGTAGAACAGATGGGGCCAGTGCTATTTAAGTCTGTCTTTGAAATTAAACAATATTAGGGATGAATAATAAATGTTGTTGATAGGCTGCTGGAGTGAACCTTAATTATTTGCTCATTCTGCATTATTTTCCATCACTTCCTGGAGGCTGGGCTGGATCTAGGAATAGAGGTTCCTTGCTGTTGCCACTCTCCAAGACCAGGCGGCGTTGTATGGGGTGTTTCTCTTTTCGTGTAACAGTCTGCTGTACATTACGGGATGCTTGTTCCTTTTTCTTATTTATTATTCTTATAGGTAGCACAATAATAGCTGCATTGTGTCTGTGTGGTTCTCATTGTGAAAGTGTTGATAGCAGAGTTAGAGAGTACTTTCTAATGTTAGAATACCAGGGTTGGAAGGGACCTCAGGAGGTCATCTAGTCCAACCCTCTGCTCAAAGCAGGACAAATCTACAATTAAATCATCCAACAGATTTTTGCCCCAGATCCCTACAGGGCCCCCTCAAGGATTGAACTCTCAGCCCCGAGTCTAGCAGGCCAATGCTCAAACCACTGAGACATCCCTCCTCCCTGCCCTTTTATTTTTTTTTTAAACGGTTTGTTTGTTCATTCATTCTGGTGGTATGGGAGTAAATGGCTAGTATCTTAATTTTATACCTATCTCATAGAACTGGAAGGAACCTTGAAAGGTCATCGAGTCCAGTCCCCTGCCTTCACTAGCAGGACCAAATACTGTCCCTGACGTGTTTTTTTTTTTGTTGTATTTTTGTTTTTTTTTGCCCCAGATCCCTAAATGGCTCCCTTAAGGATTGAACGTACAACCTTGGTTTTAGCAGACCAATGCTCAAACCACTGAGCTTTCTACATTTACATGGCCAGTTGAGGACTCATTCTGAAAGTGAGTTTACAGTATTCTGCTAGATCTCATCATTTACTAATTTGAATGTGTTGTGTATGTTCTTTGTCATTGTGTCTTTATGTAGAAGATTCAGAAGATTATTGAAAGACAGGGTAATTTAGATAAACAAAATACCTCTACCCTGATAACGCTGTCCTCGGGAGCCAAAAAATCTTACCGCATTATAGGTGAAACTGTTATATCGAACTTGCTTTGATCTGCTGGAGCACACATCCCCGCCCCCCCGGAGTGCTGCTTTACCATGTTATATCTGAATTTGTGTTATATCAGGGTAGAGGTGTAGTGAAATCATCATAGCATGCATCTAATGTGTTTACTAATCAAGCCTTGTATGAAGCAGAAGTAAACTGCTTGTTCGTTTTTGCTCATTTCTCACTTTCATTTACAAAGTACATTAGTTTTAAATTGGTGCCTTCACTCTTTTTTACCCCATTCGTCTTAAATGAAGTTCTAACCATGACAGTTTTTTTTCCCTTTATCTTTTGTTGTATTTATTTAGCTTTCTTTTGACAGGTTTCCTAAGATTTATTTTCAGTATTGTTACATTAGTTCATCAGATTAGTCAAGACCTTGACAAATGGTGGAGCTACTTGAAATATTTGGTGCTTATAAGTGGTCACTGTTCATCTGCATATCTTCACAGCTGATCACTTAATTGCTTTGCCAAGGGTTTGAAGAAGAATATCCAATGTATCTGTTAAATGTGGCTCTAATAATGAGTAGAATAAAAACACAATTTGGTCATTTCGTAAAGATTATAATCAAGTTATTATGGAAATGTAAGTAGTTTGAGGGTGTTTAAAGAGAATGCTGTTAAATAGTTTAGGTTTCATATTTGACTGACTTTCAAATTGCTATAATCTGATGGAAAAATGTTCTTTTGATTCTAAGTAATTTTAATAACCACTTTGATTCTCCCTGCCCTCCAATCAAAATAAAGCAAAATACACCATCAGACACTCATGAATTTCAGGCAAAATACCCCGTGCTCCCTCTGCTAGCCCTGCTGCAGCTGTTTACCAATAAAGTTTATTCTCTAAGCTGAGGTGGTGTGTGTGCACACAAAGTAAGAGATAAACACACACACAGTGTTTTAAAAGCATGGGAGGAAAATTCTTGATTTGTCAGATAGAAAAGCATGAGGAAGGTGTCTTATTTTCAAGGGTCTAATAAGGTTGTACTAACAGTGACGGAGTAGTAACTCCAGAATAACAAACCAATAAAAAGGCAGTGTCCTTTTAAGGTAGTTTGTGAAAGAGAAGATAAATAATGATTAAAAAACCCAGTCATTTTAGTAATCAGTCAGGGAAAGCTGAAGTCCTTATCAGGGTGAAGTAAGGCTCTTTGAATATGATTTGGAGAACACAGGGAATTAAATGTACTTTTAGGTATAATTTGATCCCAGTGACTTTTTTCTTAGAAACCAATGAATGTGTGTTAAATTTATCTTGGCTTATGAAAAAAAATGTAATGACTTCTGCTAACAAGATAAAGGAGAAGGCAGCACTTAATTTCCTAGGTAAAACACAAAATAAAAATGATTTGCATGTCTTCAAATGATTATGCGCAACCTTGTTAAATGCAGAACAATACAAACCGAGAATAAATGAGTTACCTAGATAGGATCCATTTTTGTAATTCGAGACTGCTGTCTACAGAATTCCAATAGATGGGCAAAGCAAACAGAACGTATTCTCCAGTGGCTCTTGAGTTTTTGATAATCATTGTTGGCAAGATGATTTGAGGAGCATGATGAAATCAAGAACTTTAAAAAAGCAATGAAATGTCAGTATGACATTTCATGGGTTACACAGTTGTGGTTTGGTGAGGGATGTGCTCATTAACAGAATCCAAATTGGCTACATTAAACTCCTCTATACATATTTGTGTTTTTCCCTGATTTCTGTGAAATATAACTCATTAACTCTGGTTTATTTTGTTTTTTTCCAAAGATTCTCCCAATAATTTGAGAATTTCTGCTTTCAAGCATTTTTCATTCAAATAAGCTCTTGGAGGTGATTCTAGAGGGCAGTTAGTTTATTTGCAGACTGTTGTAATGCATGATGGGACTAGTGATGATAGCCAGCCAGTGTACAGTATATTGACTAGTATAGTGCTGTAATGAGGCATAAGAAGCTTTATGCCCAGTTCTCTCTGTTAGAATTGTCAGCCATTGCTGCATCATGGCTGAAACAACTTATTGAGTATGACTGCCAAATCTTACACAAGTGTCAGATTAATTTTGATGTATCATGCTTATAGCAATGACTGTGGATGGTTACTTTCAGTCTCTTCTGGAAAGCCATTAGATGAAATGTTTAAACAATCAGACTAAAATAGCTGTAGTACTGTAAATAATTATCTCTCATTCTTTACAAATGTCTTTAATGGGAAACTAATACTTCCGAATGGTGCCATATTTCAAATATAAGACTAGTCTAATATAAAACTGCACTGAGTTCTCAGAGTAGTTATGTCATAGGTAGGGGCTGTACAAGAGTGGGGATAAGCAGAGGACACTCAAAGACGAACTAAGTAATAATTTTTAAGGACTGCCTTATGTCTTGTTGCAGTGAACTGAGAGCACCAATTGGATTCACTTAAGTTTCCTGGTTTCTGAAAATGATTTAGAGGTGATATTTACCAATTCAGTGACTTAAGGTTTTGTTGTCTTAGTAGGGTTGTTTGTAGTCTTGGTCAGACCTTCAAGGGGTTAGTGTCTTCTGAGGTAATCCCATCCTTGCTTTTATTTTGTTGTTTCTGACAAATGAATTAATCTTTAAATCTGTTTCTTAATAAATCTACTTAGATGTGTAATATCTAAATCGATACAACACTTTGATGGGGGATGGTAGGCCGCGCTTCTGCAGAGTGAAGAAAGAACATACAGTTTTTCCTTTGTGTATCGTACTCCAACTTCAGGATCTACAGTATATTGTTTTATTTGAGTGAAAATATTTAAGGTGGTGAATAGAATCTTCTTAGCACATGTAAATCTTGTGAAATATGACAGGATAATGAAGAGGCCAGAGACCAGAGGCACGGGTGAGGCCACATCTGGAGTATTGCGTCCAGTTTTGGGCCCCCCACTACAGAAAGGATATGGACAAATGGAGAGAGTCCAGCGCAGGGCAACAAAAATGATCAGGGGGCTGGGGCACTTGACTTAAGAGGAGGGACTGAGGAAACTGGGCTTGTTTAGTCTGTAGAAGAGAAGAGTGAGGGGGGATTTGATAGCTGCTTTCAACTACTTGAAGCAGGGAGGGTGGTGGCAGATGACAGAACAAGGAGCAATGGTCTCAAGTTGCAGTGGCGGAGGTCTAGGTTGGATATTAGGAAACACTATTTCACTAGGAGTGTGGTGAAGCACTGGAATGGGATCCCTAGAGAGGTGGTGGAATGAATCTTCATCCTTAGAGATTTTTAAGGCCCAGCTTGACAAAGCCCTGGCTGGGATCATTTAGTTGGTGTTGGTCCTGCTTTCAGCAGGGGGTTGGACAAGATGACCTCCCTGGGTCTCTTCAAACCCTAATCCTTTATGATTCTGTGATTTAGCTTGTTCAGTGTATTCTTTGTTTTTGCTGCCTTCAGTATGTTGAATCTAAAAATACTCATTCACTGTAAAGACGAGAGAAACCAAGGTAACATTTGAGATTCAGAATCTAGGATTTCAAGATTTATTGGTGATTTATTATTTATTAGTGGTGAAAAGAAAGTGGTGTCTGAGTTCTGACATTCTAGTTAGTGCTGCATTTTGGACATCGGATGTCCTCATTTATTTTTCCCTCCATCTGTAATTTTTCCTTTTGATAACCATTGTATAAAAGTTATTCAGCATTTCCATTTGGTGTGTTTCCTGTTCACATATTTAATAGAGGTGTGTGAATTTTTCTATTTGTATCACCCTGTAGAAGGAGGACTGAAATATTAGAGCGTTTCTATGTGTGTGTTTGCCATTCAACAGCTCTTTCATCTGGAGGTTTGTGATAGAATGTGCTGGTTCCTGCAGGACCAATCTTATTTAGTATTTCTGGCAGCATATATTTGGTTTTGTTACAAGGAAACACTCCAGAAAAGCAAAAGAAAGTTTACAAAATGAAAAGCATTTATCATGGTGTCTGTAGTTTATAGGAGGCTTTGGGGAAATGTGTGTGTGTGTGTGTGTGTGTAAGTCTGTACATGAGGCAACCTCACCTTTAATAGTCTAATTCAAACCTCCTTTCCCATTCCTGTCTCCACCCTTGCTACTCCATGTGTAGACAGCAAATCTAACTCTGGGAAGGTCACTGGGATAATAAAAACAAGCAAAACTGTTCTATTTTCTTTTGGGAGCTTTATTGTTTAATTACTTTATTTCTGTTCACTTGTGCCATCAGTGCAATAATTGTCACTGTATCCATTAATACAAAATTTCTCCTCTTGGATCATATTTAGGACATTTAGGATATTTCATTTATGGTTAAAGGGAAGTGGATTGTGCTGCTGAAAATTTGGAGAAGCCTAGTGAGAAGTGATCAGTACTTCTCAAGCTAAAATAATAACTGTGACCAACTCTTGCTTCAGAGTACAGAGCTAAAGGTCTTTAGGGATTAGAAAGGGATTCCTCACACCTTTCCACTGTCTAACATTTTACAGCTGAGGTGCATTGTTTTTTTTTTTAATCCTCCTCTGAAGTATGAGGTACTGTAGTGACCATTGCTTGAGGTAGGATACCAGACTAAATGGTCTCAGTCACTATAGCAAATTGAACTTTTCTGTGTAATTCAGTACCCAAGTGGGTTACTCTTCCCTTCAATTCCTAAGTACACCAGTACAAGTTAAGACTACTGTTCAATTCTGTCTCTGAATTGCAGAGAAGCTAAATGAATTCTCTGCATCAGTCTTTATTGCAGATGATGTGAAAGAGATTCCCATTTCTGAGCCACTCTTTCAGGTGACAAATCTGAGGAACTGCCCCAGACTTAAGTGTCAATAGACGAGGTTTTGGAACCAATTGATAAATTAAACAGTCATAAGTCACCAGCACCAGATGGTATTCACCCAAGAGTTCTGAAAGGCCTGAGATATGAAATTGCACAACTATTAACTGTGGTGTGTAACCTATCACTTAAATCAGCCTCTGTACCTGATGACTGGAGGATAGCTAATATAAAACCGGTTTTTGAAAAAGGCTCCAGAGATGATCTTGGCAATTACAGGCCACTAAGCCTAACTTCAGTACCGGGCAAATTGGTTGAAACTACGAAAAAGAACAGAATTATCAGACATATAGATGAGTGAGATATTTTGGAGAAGAATCACCATGGCCTTTTGTAAAGGGAAATCATGCCTCACCAATCTATTATTATGCTTTGAGGGTGTCAACAAGCAGATGGACAAGGGTGATCCAGTGCATATAGTGTACATGGACTTTCAGAAAGCCTTTAACAAGGTCCATCACCAAGGACTCTTAAGCAAAGTGTCATGGGAAAAGAGGGAAGGTCCTCTCATGGATCTCGGGAACTGGTTAAAAGACAGGAAACAAAGGGTTGGAATAAATGGTCAGTTTTCAGAATGAGTACACAGCGTTGTTCCCTGGGGATCTGTACTGGGGGCAGTGTTATTCAGTGTATTCATAAATCATCTGGAAAAAGGGTAAACAGTGAAGTGGCAAAACATAGGAATCCAGCCATATTCAAAGTCCATCCAGCCCAGTATCGTGTCTACCGACAGTGGCCAATGCCAGATGCCCCAGAGGGAGTAAACCTAGCAGGTAATGATCAAGTGATCTCTCTCCTGCCATCCATCTCCACCCTCTGACAGAGGCTAGGGACACCAATCCTTACCCATCCTGGCTAATAGCCCTTAATGGACTTAACCTCCATGAATTTGTCTAGTTCTCATTTAAAATGTCTGCCCAATGTGGAACAGCAGTCAAAAAAGTGAACAGAATGTTAGGAACCATTGGGAAAGGGATAGATAATAAACAGTAAATATCATAATGCCACCATATAAAATCCAAGATACAGCACACCTTGAATACTGCGTGCAGTTCTGGTTGCCCCATCTTATAAAAGGTACGGAGAAGCACCCCCCCCCCCCAAATAAAACAAAAAACCGATGAATGATATGGAACAGCTTCCATATGAAGAGAGGTTAAAAAGACAGTTCAGCTTGGAAAAGGGAGGACTAAAGGGGGATACGATAGATGTCTATAAAACCATGACTGATGTGGAGAAAGTGACCAAGGAAGTGTTGTTGTTTACCCCTTCACATAACACAAGACCCATAGGTTACCGAATGAAATTAATAGACAGCAGGTGTAAAACGAACATAAGGAAGTACTTCTTCACACAATGCACAATCAGCCTATGGAACTCATTGCCAGGGGATGTTGTGAAGGCCAAAAGTGTAACTGGGTCCAAAAAAGAGTTAGGTAAGTTCATAAAGGGTAGATCCCATCACTGGCTATTAGCCCAGGTGGTCAGGGATGCAACTCCATGCCGTAGGTGTCCCTGCACCCATGACTGGTAAAAGCTGTGACTGACAACAAGAGATGCGTCACTCTATAATTGTCATTTTCTATTCATTCCCTCTGATGCATCTTGCACTGGCCAATGTCAGAAACAGGATACTGAGCTAGATCTACCATTGGTCTGACCCAATATGATCACTCTTATGTTCTTAATTACCTTCCTTTAGTGGAGTTTTGTTAAATCCATGTCATAGTGGGAAATAGATTATTACTGTTTGCTAAAATATTTATAATTAAACTCTTTTAAAAAAAAAAAAAAGACCAAACTAGTAATGAAGTTGTGATGATCATCCTGTAAGATACATTGTCTTAGCTGCCAAGAACGATTCCCTTGTGGTTTTTATTCATGGAGAGAAATATTTGGCTGTTTTGTTAATTAGGAATCATTACCAATCTGAGTGAGCAGATGTGACTTTATCTGTTAGTTTTCAAATCAGTTATCTGTTTGAGTAGAAACATTAAGGTTAGTATAAGAGAAACTTCTGCTGCCTTAAATTTTGCTGCTGAATGACAAAATTAAAACAATTACATTTATACACAAAATTAGATGAACCATCTGTCTGGCCTTTACCACTATGCTACCTAAGCACCTATTTGAAAGGTTAGTTTGAAAGATCTTGGTGAGAGCTGCACAAGACTAGATTTTAATTGAGGAAAGGCTTATTTAGGAAAGTATTCACTGGTGTATTAGGATTGTTAGAATTGTTTCTAGGTCACTGGTTATTTTTTAATGGTACCGGGTGACTGAGGACCTAATCATTCATCTGAAAAAAAAAAAATCCCTCTTTTCAAAATGTAGTCTTAAAAATGTAACTGATAGCTAAGTATGCCTCTCAATAGTTTTCCTGGGGGAAAAAAAATAGGAAAAATTACAGCCAGCCTGCCTATCCATCCTCTGACTCCTTACACCAGCTACATTCTTGCCCGAATCTCCCTCAGCTACTAGCAGCAGAGCGACTAACTCAATTACCTGCTTTTGACATTGTCTCCCACCCCCTTCTCCCATATTCCACCTAACAGGGATAGGCATCACTGGAGTTTTTATTCTCCATTTACCTGCCCACATATATTTGCTCTTGGTTTCAGTGATTGTGCAAGCAGCTCCATGAAGAGAAAATGAGGACAAAAAATCCTCAATGTTTTGAATTCCATGTTCATCACAGCAGTAGGCAGCACTATAATCGCTACAATATTTCCAAGCAAATAGTTAAGAATCTAAAGTTATTTACATATCCTGATAGCAAAAAACGAATAAAAATTCTTTGTTTTTTTTGTAGGTTTTCTGGTCAAAATATTGATCAGGACTGTTCCTGTTTAGATCTAGTCCGATATTACAAGTTACTTTATATATAGGATTTTAGCACTCTTATCATTGTGGTTTCTGACTGAAGTAGGATTGTCTTACGGGATTGTAGAAATGTAGGCCTGGAAGGAACCCTCACTGGTCATCTAGTTCATCCCTCAGTACTGAGGTAGAGCCCATAAACCTAGACCATCCCTGACAGACGTTTGTCTAACTTGTTCTTAAAAACCTCCAATTGAGAGGGATTCTACTGTCTTCCCTGGTAACCCATTCCAGTACTTAACTGTCCTTATAGTTAGAAAATTTTCCTAATATCTAACCTAGATCTCATTACTTAAGATCATTACTTCTTGTCTTACCTTCTGTAGACGTGGACAATTGATCACTGTCCTCTGCATAACAGCCCTTAACACATTTGAAGACTATTATCAGGTTCCCCCTCAGTCTTCTTTTCTCAAGAATTTTTTTAACCTTTCCTCATAGGTCAGGTTTTCTAAACCTATTATCATTTTTGTTGCTCTTCTCTTGACTTTTTGGAGTTTGTCCACATCTTTTAGTGTGGTGGTCAGCACTGGACTCTACTCCAGCTGAGTTCTCACCAGAGCCAAACAGAGCAGATGAATTACCTCCCATGTCTGACATATGACACTCTTCTTACTACACCCCAGAATGATATTAGCCTTGAAGTACCTGACTGTATACGTGAAGTATGAAGTGTTAAAATAAATTTGTTTTAGAGATGTGTACAAGAAAGCAATGGAAAAACTGTCATGCTCATTAAACACTATCTGTGTTTTTATACCCCTAAATGAAAAACTGAAAGGATTTTCATCATTTACCAAAAACAAAAAACTCATTCACTACTACCACCACAACCAAAAACTCCCTCACCCATCCAATACAAAACCTTCCTGGATCTAAAGCTTGAGTCATTTGGTCAACAGAGTGGATTGTTTTGAGAGAATAATAAATAAAAACAATCTCTCTGAGCAAGGTAGTATTGATGTAGTTTATAGATCAGTCATTACCAATCTAAGTGACTTTAATGAGTTATCTGTTTGAGTAGAAACATTAAGGTTAGTCTAAGAGAAGCTTCTCTTTAAGCCTTAAATTTTGCTTTTGAATGACAATAAAATTAAAACAGTTAAATTTATCCACAAAATGAGCTGAATATTGATGATGCTTGTAGAGCATCATGCTAGTCCAGCAGACTGTCATGGACTCCAAAGGCACAAGCACTGTGAATTGGTTATTTCATTAAACACAATGGGCCACGTGACCCTGGTTATTCTAGGGATAGCTCTTCTTGATAGGCTAATGTTATTGCAAATTGGAACTTTAAAGCATGGAGTCATCCAGTGAAAATGTGTATTAGTTGCTGAGAGCTCAGGTTAACAAATTGTCCAAGCAACTTAATGGCTTAACTTCAAAACATTGGAATTGCTTTAATATGTTTTTGTAGCTGTTTGTGAATATATTGATATACTGATTTGGATTAAGATAAAGCTGCTTCATTATTCAAATATTGATAGTCGTGTTTTTTGAATGTTATCTCTTTCTCTTTTTTAAATCCTTTTATATTCCTATCCCTATTAATATTAACTCAGTGGGGAATGAAGGACCTAAGGAAGCTGTTTTCTCCTGATGGTGGAAATAAACAATTGGTAACTCCACAGATAAATGAAAGATAACAGATTACTTTTCATAAAGAGTGTGAAAGCCCCATATCTCACCAATAGCTGTTTGAGACGATGTAAGCAGCAGTATTCAGGAGAACTCCCAAGCTTGCATGTTTTGGGTACATGTTGTGCTTTAATGTATTGCAAATTATATTTTTTGAAGATGGGGATAAATTCATTAATATTAATAAAATAAAGACAATAATCAGTGCCCTCTCTTAGCAGGAACACTTGTTAATGTAGTTTAATAACTTGTGTTTTCCTCTCTCTACATTCTGTAATATCTGAATGTCAAGGTTTGTTGTTATTGCTGGTCATTTTTAGTGGGTTACCTGTCCAGTAGACAAAGGTTTTTAAACTGCAGAATGAGCCTTGAACAAGCTTTCAGCATGGATTTATGTTGTTTTCTGCCATGACATGTGGCAAATGACATTACTAACCTTTAAACAAAATCCTTTTTACACAGGAAGGACAAATCAGTCATGATGAAGCATAGCTTTGAGGGAAATGCAGTCATAAAAAACAAGGGTAACTCTGATCTTTTTAGGACCATTTTGTATACTCTGTGTATTGTACAATAAATTGAGAAGTGCCTATCTGAAATGAAAATCTGAAATGCAAATGCAAAATTTATTAGCACCCAGAAAGATTGTGTTAGCACCCAAAAAGGCTCACCAGGGGTCCCATTTGTTCTGGGTGCTTTATAGACATCTTAAGATACAGTCCGTGTCCCAAGAATTTACACTCTAACTTAAGAGAAGATGGAACAAATGAACATAACAGAATAAATTCAGGAATGGGGGAGGTAACATTGACAGGAAAACAACATGATTACTTAGACTGGGTATCTGAACGACCCACAAAAGAAACAAGGAGTCTGATGGCACCTTAAAGACTAACAGATTTATTTGGGCATAAGCTTTTGTGGATAAAAAACCCACTTCTTCAGATGCATGGAGTGAAAATTACAGATACAGGCATAAATATATATTGGCACATGAAGAGAGGGGAGTTACCTTGCAAGGAACTTATCCTTACCTTAAAATGATAAATGGACTCAAATCAGAAATCAGGAATGGTAACATACAAAAGCCAGCAGGAGAACCCTTCAATCTCCCTGGACATTCAATAACAGATTGAAAAGTAGCCATTGTTCAACAAAAAAATTTCAAAAACAGACTTCAAAGAGAAACTGCAGAGCTACAATTCATTTGCAAACGTAACACCACCAATTTGAGCTTGAATAGGAAGTGGGAGTGGCTGGCTCACTACTAGAGCAATTTTCCCTCTCTTAGTAGTGACACCCCCATATCAGTTATTGCGAGTGGACCGCATCCGCCGTGACTGAATTAGCCTTCAGAATTGGTTCTCCTCTTGTAAGGTAACTGCATGTAACTGGATAGAACATGCAGTACCTTGAGAACTAACTAAGTATAACTTAAAGGTGACAATTTCTAAGTGTGCTTTACTTGTTGGTTCCCTTGCCTCCTCTCTCCTGCATGCTTGTTCTTCTTTGAATGATTGTTCCTATGTGTAGTATACTCCTTGCACGTGCACTCCATTGGCCCAGGACCAGAGAATTTTCTTTAGTAGTGTGTGTAGTCTGTGCATGCATCTCTGCTCTGCACTGGGGGGATATTGGGGCCTGTTGGAATGCTTGCCGTCTAGGGGACAAAGCTTCAGTATGCATACTGACTTCTTCAACTTCTTGCTGTAAATAGTTTTAACAAGTTTTTATAGTATTAATTTTTAGAACAGTTAGTTAGGAATTAGTTTAATAGCAGTCTGGTTCCTTATCTTTGAACCACACGGGTGAGAATCTGTTGCTGTAGCCCCCACTCTCCTCCTGATCTTCTAATGGTTGTGGAGTAGTGTGGCAAGGATTCCTCTCTTTAAAAACTGCGATGTATACCACAAACTGCTCCTGGTCTGCCATAAGAGCTGTCTGTACTGCTTGGAAGAAATGTACATTCTTTCTAGGTGCAGTATCTGCAGGTAATTTCTGAGTAGGAGTAAACAGTCTTGGGAATTTTGGCTCTGAGTTTCTCATGGAGAAACCCAAGAAGGTAGGGAACAGCTTTTATCCAGGGAGACCCCCAGTACCTTGGCATGAAGAAGGTAGGAATGCCCCTTTTTCTGTTTTGATCCCAGGTTATCAGAAGACCTGCACCCCTCCTCCAGCTCTTGAGAGACATAAGTGTTCCCATACATAAAAAAGGAAAGGTTCCTTGTCCAAGGTTTCTAAGGGGCAGATTTTTCTGTCCCAAATTTAAGTCATTGGGAGCTTCTTGATCTGGAGAGGGACCAAGTGCTACCAGCAAGGACTGTACTGAGTCTTCAGAAGGGAAAATGTCACAGAGGAAATTGCTAAGATTTGTGACTGTCAAAAAGCACTGCCAGTATGGAGTTCTGTCCTTTGGGCTCTTATTGGCACCGAGTGTTTACCAAGGCAATGTTGGTGGTAGCAGCTTGCTTTCATCAGCAGAGGGTGATAGTTCCTTCAGGGAAAGCCGTCTTACCAGGAAGCAATCTCTGTGCTTCTCCATTTTTTTGAGAGGCTTAGCCTCATAGTGAATCTGGTGAAGTCCACCCTAGTATCTTCACAATTGAGAGAATTCATCAGGAACAAGGCTGGACACTGTTACAGCCAGGGCTTGCTTATCAGAGGACAGTTTCCCCTGCATATTGGGCTCCTACAGCAAATCCATTTGAGCCCCATAATGTCCATATGATCCTGCCTGCATTGTTGGGCCATGTGGCCATGAGTACTTACATAACCTTGTTTACAAGGCATCAGTTGTCTACAGGCCTGGCTGTGAATTGTCTATCTCAGGGTAAACACTGTTTTGACCTACTAGTTATGATTCCCCTAAGGGATATGGTCCCCTTACAAGTCCGTGCTTCACATCAATGGGTGAGAGCTGAGAGCGGTCAGAGTAGCCTGCAAACAATTCCTCCCTTGCATCCGTGGTCAGGTGAGGTGTTGTGTGACAACATTATAGTGGCCTGTTTATCAACAAATAGGGAGGTGCATGCTCTTCCCAGCTCTGCATGGAGTCCATCACCCTCTGGAAGTGGTGCATTCCCATGTAGATTACCTCAACCGCAGTCCACCTCCCGGGGATCCACAGCTTCTTGGCAGATTCTCTGAGTAGACACTTCTCTGTGAATAGGAGTTGCATGACCTATGGGGAGGAGGTGACCAGCCCTCTGTGGAGAAAGAAGTGGTTCAGGACTATTTAGAAAAGCTGGACGAGCACAGGGCAGTGGGGCCAGATGCTCTGCATACGAGGTTACTAAAGGAGTTGGCAGATGTGATTGCAGAGCCATTGGCCATTATCTTTGAAAACTCCTGGCGAGGGCCCGGATGACTGGAAAAAGGATAATGTAGTGCCCATCTTTAAAAAAGGGAAGGAGGAGGATCTGGGGAACCAGTCAGCCTCACTTCAGTCCCTGGAAAAATCATGAACAGGTCCTCAAGGAATCAATTCTGAAGCATTTAGAGGAGAGGAAAGTGATCAGGAACAGTCAGCATGGATTCACCAAGGGAAAGTCATGCCTGACTAACCTAATTGCCTTCTGTGAGGAGATAACTGGCTCTGTAGATGAGGGGAAAGCAGTGGACGTGTTATTCCTTGACTTTAGCAAAGCTTTTGATACGGTCTGCCACAGTATTCTTGCCAGCAAGTTAAAGTAGTATGGGCTGGATGAATGGACTATAAGGTGGATAGAAAGCTGGCTAGATCGTCGGGCTCAACGGGTAGTGATCAATGGCTCTATGTCTAGTTGGCAGCAGGTATCAAGCGGAGTGCCCCAAGGGTGGTCTGGGGCTGGTTTTGTTCAATTATCTTCATTAACGATCTGGAGGATAGCGTGGACTTGCACTCACATGTTTGACAGATGACGACTAAGTGGCGAGTGGTAATACTTGAGAGAGTAGGGCTAGGATCCGAGGACTAGACAAAATTGGAGGTTGGGCAAGAAATCTGAGAGAGTTTAACAAGACAAGTGCAGAGTCCTGCACTAGGAAGGAGATCCATGCAGTGCTAGACTAGGACCGAATCGCTAGAGCATGTTACTGCAGAGAGAAAAGGAGCTAGGGTTTAGTGGACGAGAAGCTGGATATGAGTCGACAGGATGCCCTGTTTGCTCAAGACGGTAATAGGATTTTTTGGGTCTGTGTAAGTAGGGCATTGCCAGCAGTCGAGAGCTATGATCATTGTCTCTTCTTGCATTTGGGCCTCATTTGGCAAGTACTTGATGTACAGTTTTTGGACTACACTACAAGAAGGATGTGGAAAAATATTGAGGATTCACGAGGAGCAAGAAATGATTAGGGGCTGTGGAGGAATGACTTTGGGAGGGCTGTAGGGAACTTGGATTGTTTAGTTGCAGAGAGAGATGAGGGGCTATTTGAGAGCGCTCTTTAACTAACTGAAAGGGGCTGTTAAAGAGTGGAATCCTAGGTGTTTCCCCTCAAGTGGTAGCCAGATGACAGTAAACAGGGTAATGGTCTCAGTTCTCAAGTGGGAAGGTTTAAGGTTGGATATAGAAAACTATTTCACTAGGGGGTGGTGAAGCACTGGAAATGGTTCTCAACCTTAGGAGGTGCTGTGAATCTCCTTCTTTGGAGGTTTTTAAGGTCAGGCTTGACAAAGCCCTGGCTGGTATGATTTAGTTGGGGACTGGTCCTGCTTTGAGCAGGGGGTTGGATTAGATGACCTCCTGAGGTCCCTTCCAACCCTGATATTCTGTGAACTCACTGGGTGGTGTTTCATTTGTCGGGTCTCCCATCCATTGATCTTATTTCATCCATTCTGCTACAGGGTTGTTGCGGCCCAGGCTGTCTGCGCAATGTATTATTCATAGAATAATTAGGAGCCCAGAGAGGCATTTCTCTCAATCCCACTTTTACCTCGAGTGTTGAGGAAAATCAGACAGGACAAGATGCAGGTCATCTGTATAGCACGGAATTGGGCTGGACAGTTCTGGTGGCCTGTGGTTCTACAACTCTGTCCAACCTCCTCTCCATCTTCCTGAGTGTGGCCATTTCTAACCCAGAACGAAGGACAGATTTGTCACTTCAACCCAGCAGTGCTTCACCTGAGGGAATGGTATTTGGATGGATGTCAGAGTTAGAGACCATTTGATGTGACTGAGAAAGAGTTTTCCTCTTTACAGGCAGGGATGTGCACAGAAATTTAATTTTGACCCCCTGGGGGGGGGCATGTTGTGCTCCAGTAAGGAGCTGCTTTCCCCTTTCTTCCTCCCTCCTGCCCAGGCTCCGGCAGGAGCTCACTCTTCTCCCCACAGCTTCGGGGACTGGGAGGAGTTCTCTCTCCTCACCACTGCAGACCCAGGGCTGGAGGAGTTCTGTGCCTCTGACAGTCATTGGGGAAGAGGCCCGTGCCACTGCTTACCCTCCCCCTCATGTACACTCCTGTTTGCAGACTAAGATCCCAGATGTTTTGGACTACGTTTTATCCTTAAAATCCTCTATCTCTTAGCTCCCTCAGGGTACACCTTGCAGCCATCCTTGCATTTAATCCACCGGTAGATACCTTCTCTGTGTTCTCTCACCCAGTCACTGCCTGCTTCTTGAAGGATGTGATTCGAGTTTCCCTCTGGTGGCAAAACTGGCACCGGCCTGGGACTGGAACCTTGTTTTATCAACCCTAAACGTGTCACTGTTCGAGCTCCTGGCATCCTACCCTCTACTACACGATTCCATGAAAGTAGCATTTTGCTAGCTATCACTTTGGTCATGAGTTGATGAACTAGTAGCACTCAGCATTAACTCTTCCAGTGCAGTTTTTTACGAGGACAAGGTATGCATTTGACTAAGTCCAAAATTTGTCCCTAAGGTGGTATTGGACTTCCACATTAACCAGAGTATCCACCTACTTGTGTGTAATCTTACCCTTCATTCTACCAGAGAGGAGGTCACGTGGCATTTGCTAGATATACATTGGGTACTTGCCTTTTACCTGCAAAGCAAATTTCCTTCTGAAAGTCCCTTAGACTCTGTCTCTTTTGTGGAACGTATGAAAAGAGAGGCTGTCTTCTCCTTGCGGCTTTCAAAATGGATCTCAGGGCTCATCTGACTCTTCTATGAGATGGACAATGTCCCGCTTCAGGGCAGCATGAGAACTCACTCAAGGAGAGCTCATGCAGCACTGATAGCTTCCCTTAAAGGCATCCCTATTGGTGACATCTGCAGAGTGGCAATGTGGAGTTCCTTACATCCCTTCACTGAATACTGTGCATCGATATAAGCAACCGCTTCTGATACCTTTCTAGGCAGGGCTCTACACACAGGGACAATCACTCACCTTTTTAATAACTTCACATCTTTGAGATGTGTTGTCCTTAGTGTTGTACATTAATTGGTTTCCTTTCCCCACTGCCCGGTTCCCTCTCTAGCGCTGGTGGTGGTGAAGAAATTAGGATGGCAGCAATGGGCAGCGCCCTTTATTCCCTCGGTGTAAAGCATGAGGAGAGCGCAGGTGCATGTGTGGAGTACACAAATACTGATTCTCAAGTCCTGAGCGCAGGAACAACCTGGCATACGCACTATAATTAGGGACAATGTATCTTGGAGATCTCAGTACAAGGTGAATAACCTCTCCTTATATCTCCTTGGTGTTTCTTGTTTTAGGTCATCATCTCTTTGTGGAACAGTCTTGTACATCACTCAACATGATGGGGCACTGATCGTGTTTGGGGCCTGTGAATGCTACTGTAATGGAAATAATAATCCGTGGAGAGATTTTTAATGTATGAAATGAAATGTTAAGGGGTAATAGTTTAAATTTCATATAACCATAGTGATATGCAGTCAAGTTCAAACTGGTTGGAATCGGACAATCAAGACTTCTAATATTCCCTCTCAGTGGATTACCTGCTCATAAAATTTCTACCAAGCACATTTACAAGGAATTGAAATGAAAACAGCAATGTGAATGCAGTGTTGCTCATTCTTTTAGTTCTCAGCAGTCTTTTGTATTACAATATGGACGTTGGTTACATAGTTGCCCAGCATTCAGTAGTACGTTTAGTATGCATGTTGTGAGGTATGCAGTAGGAGTAGCCTCCTCTGGAATTGGCGTAAGGTGCCTGGGGATAATGTGTTTGGGTGCTACCTGTCCAACTAGCTCCTCGTTGTAGAATTTAATTTCTTTGCATAGTTAAGCACTCACAAGTCAGAAAATGTATATATTAGTTTTGCCTCCTTGTTTGTATATGTTGAAACATAGCCATTCAATATGCTATCATAGACTATTTCTCGAACATGAGACCGTTGTTCCCTACAACTTGTGTAGTACCTTCTAGTATTGTGTACTACTCTGCGTATGCCATTCAAACAGCATTTCTGAAAATCCTCTATATGAAAAGTGCACAATAAAATGTACTTGCACAACATGCTACAGATGATTTACCATCATAAAGTATTGTAATAGTGAAAGTGTGCTACTGTATAGAACTCAGGTAAATTTGCAGCTAATGTTAGCTTTGTTATAAATATCTCATCTGCTATATTGCTCTTAAGGAAGGATTCAGTCTGCATGTATGTGCAGGTAAATTAGTTTCATAATTGCTTCATCCCTCGAATTTCATACATAAGGAAAGCTGTGCTGATAGCTGAAAAAAGAATGCGTAGTAACTGGGTGTAGAGTGTAGAGGTTAAAGAAGTTACCCTATAAAAATTCTAAGTCAATAAAGACGTTCTGGCCCTACCCGCACGACTTTTCACCTCATTAGGCTTGCTGTGTGTGCATCAGTACATGCCTCCTATGGGGGAAGGGTGTCCTCTGGTAGAGGTCAGCTGCTACCTTTCCCTTTCTGTTGGCTGGTTTTATGTTAAATGTTTACCTCATCAGTTTCTTGGCCATGGGCAGAGCTTTGTGTTTGATATTTAACACTTGTGTTTGAGTAAAATATCTCTGGTGGGGATCTGTGTAGCTATGGCAGCTTTTGTCTCCCCTCTTTTTGATCTCTCTTTATGGGGAATGCTAAACAGATTCTCTTAGACTGTGTCTGTCGACAAAGACACAGAAGAAATTGTTATACCTCTTAATTAATTTCTGTGTCCTCCAATAGTACAGTGATGAGTACAGTGAAGAAACCCAAATAGAATCAGATAGATTCTTCTGATCCAGACTCTTGTCTTTACTTAGGCAAAAGTCCATTTTCTATTAGTTGAAAGGTTGGTTTATCAGGAATTACGTTTTTTCAGCTCTGGAGGTTGGCTGAGTAGAGGAAGAATGGTGTTTGAGATTAACTGCAAAAATGTGTAAACTCGAGCATTGCGTTGGCTGACTTTCTGCTTATGTCTGTATCTTGATGCCCTGTCTACAGTACAGGTGCTACAGTGGCAAGCTGTGGTGCTGCAGCTATATTGCTGTAGTGTAGGCACTTCTTACAGTGATGGAAGGGGCTTTTTGTTGCCTTAAGTAATCCACCTCTGAGTGGCAGGTAGCTGGGTCAATGGAAGAATTCTTCTGTCAACCTGTCTGCTGTTACACAGAGTTAATTAAGTCAGTTTAACTATAGTGCTCGGGGTGTGGGGTTTTCATACACCATAGCACTGTAGCACCTAACTTTAAAGTGTGGATCAGTCCTAAGAGGATGTCCCTGCTAGTTTGCACTCGAGGCAATGGAACACAGGAGTTAACAAAGTTCTCATATATTTGAAAAATAGTATCGTATATTTCCCAGAATTTTGTGAGAAATTGTAAATTAGAATATAGATTGCTTAAGTCAATTTCTTGAATTTTATGTTAAATCTACGTTGTATTAATGTAAACCTGTGTAAAATGGACAGTTTCTTAAAAGCAGTTTGTTCTTGTAGCTTTACTGTAAGTGTAACTTGTAATAAATGCTGAATTTTAATTTTGGGGAAGAACCAGGGTTGCCAACCCTCCTGGATTGGCGTGGTCTACCAGAATCACGCCCCATCTCCCAGAGGCTTCTGAGGCCAAACTGGGAGATTTTAGGTGCTGGAAGTACAGCAGTGCAGCGGGGCTGGGGCAGGCTCCCAGAAGTGGCAGGCATGTCCCTGCAACCCCGGGGAGTGGCAGCTCAGTGTGCTGACCAGCATCAACTCTGCAGCTCCCATTGGCCGGGAACTGCAGTCAGTGGGAGCTGTGGGTGTGGTGCTTGCAGGCACAGGCAGTGCGTGGAACCACCTGCAGCCCCCCACCCCCAAAGGTAAGCACCTCCAAGATGGAGCCTGCACCCTGTCCTGCACCACAGTCTCTTACCCCAGCCCTGAGCCCCCTCCAGCACCCAAACTCCCTCCCAGAGTTTCCACACCACACATCCTCCTGCCCCCCACTCCCTTGCCCCAGGATCAGCCAGGAGTTCCCTCCCACACTTTGAACCCCTCGGCTCCACCCCCCAATGCAAAGCGCGCACACTCTCCTGCACCTCAACCCCCTGTCCCAACCTGGTGAAAGTGAGTGAGAGGGTGGATGACAGCGAGAGATGGGTGGATGGAGTGAGTGGGGCGGGGCCTTGGAAAAGGGGTGGGGAATGGTGGGGCCTCGGCAGGAAGTGGCGCAAGGGTGTTTGGGTTTGTGTGATTAGACAATTGGCAACCGTAAGAAGAACGCAGAATTGTTGCTGGTGTATATGTTTTAGCAGCAGCGTCTAATGCTAATGACTTGGTGTGTGGCACCTGGAAATTTTAAAATCAAGGTTGGATGTATTTCTAAAAGCTGTATTCTCTAGCTCACATAGGAATTAATTCTGGGAAGTCCTATGGCCTGTATTATACCAGAGGGCAGATTAAATTATCACAGTGGACCCTTCAGGCTTTGTCTATGAATCTATGCTGTGAAGAGTGACTAACAATCTTTTCCTGCATTTGGTTTCCCTCCTTAAGTTACTGATTGTTGATGTTTCATAGGGTTTTTTTTTTCCTCTTCACCTCACTTCTGTGTAGTTCAGTGTTCATTAAAAGTCACTCTCTTGGGTGAAGCTGTAAACATGCCAAGTGATAATGGAGGGTGGGGCAGAATTCTCCAGACATTAGGACTCCACAAGAATAAGGTGGCCCTAAAGATTTGGTATGTTTGTATCATATGGGTGGTTTTGGAGACCCAGGTATAAAGGGAAGTGGAATGTTCAGCTAGTGAAGGAGTTTACAGTGCCTAGGATATTCTTCTGAGCAGTTAGGCTGTTTCCTTGACATTTATTTCAGACTCCTCTCCCTGGTTTACATTTTCAAGTGATTCTGTAGAAACTTTTAATTTTATTTAAAGGTAAAATGGAATATATATTTAAAAGATTGCTAGAAGGAGTATCATGCCATATGTATAATTTTCTAAATGTGGTTCACATACTGTATATTAACTCTGTATGCAACTATGTAAAATGAGGAAGAGACTAGAGTTGTACAGTTGAGCATGAAATGCCATATCAACAGAATTGAAGTTTATCTAATTTTAGAGAAGGTATTTTAGGCAAACTATGGATTTAATTTTTATTTAAAAAGGCAGATCACATTGGTGAGAGGAGCAGGAGGCAGTGGGAGTTTTCTAACGAGAATGTTTATGGCATATTTCCTCATGGAATTCCCTCCCGAGTGTACTCTTGTATTAGGTCCTATTTCTTCGTTTACTTTGTGTCACGGAGTCACCGGGCAATGCTCTGGAACAGCTCCCCACAAAGCCAGTCAGGACTTTGGGGAGCCTCCTCTCCCTTGGAGCAGACTTGTTCAGGGCAAGAAGCTCACACATCTTCACCTCCTGAATCTCTCCTTGGAGCATTCAGCATCCTCTGCCCCTCCATGCGCTTTCCACAGCGATCCCACCCAGGCGGGGTCCTGGGGAAGCCAGAGGGTCATGCACCCCCACTTTGCAGTCAGACGTGACTCTTAGCCAGCCAGTAAAACAAAGGTTTATTTGATGACAGGAACAGAGTCTAAAACAAAGCTTGTAGATACAGCGAACCGGACCCCTCGGCCGGGTCCGTTCTGGGGGTCAGTGAGCAAGACCCCCAGGTCTGCACTTCACTCCTCATCCTCAGGCAGCTGCAGACCCACAACCCCCTCCAGCCCCTCCTCTCTGCTTAGCCCCTTTCCCGGGCCAGGAGGTCACCTGATCTCTGTCTCCAACACCTTCAGTTGGCACCTTTGCAGGGGAGGGGCCCAGGCCATCAGTTGCTAGGAGACAGTGTCAGGCATTTAGGTGCACTGGCCCTTTGCTCTGCAGCAATCACACCTCCTGATTCCACCACCTAGATACTTAAGAACTGAATAGGGGACATCGAGGCACCAACACAGTATTCAGAGCAAACATTAAGAACATTCCCAGTTCGCCACACTTTGCTTACCGCTAATTGAAATAATCACTTCCAAAGTGCGAATATAGTGGGATGGTGGGTGGTGGTGAGGCAGAAACATGAGTCAAGAGAACTCTCAGGGATGAGCAAGTTACCTCTGGCTTGGATCTTTCTCACAGGTATATTCTTGCAGTTTTATTAGGTGGATCATGCTTGTGAATATCATACCAAATTTATGTAACTCATCAATTCAAACCAAAAAGTTAACATAACCTGAACTCAGCTTGTACTGAAACTTAATCCTCTGAATGGCTCTTTTGCAAGCACATGAGTAATACATTTAAAGAAAACTGTTCTTTAAAAAAAAAAAAAAAAAAAAAAGTTAGATCTAGATTTAAAGGAAAAACATTTCATTAACATAACATAAGAATAGCCATACCGGGTCAGACCAACGGTCCATCTAGCCCAGTATCTGTCTACCGACAGTGGCCAATGCGAGTGCCTCCGATGAAGAGGGAGCTACAGGCATGATCAAGCAATTCTCCTCCTGCATCATCTCTATCCTGCTGAATGCAACAGAGGGACACATTCTTTTCCTTTCCTGGCTATAGCCATTGAATGGACTTAGCCATCCCCATAGATTTTATCCAGTTCCTTTAAACAGTTTGTTGATACGTGCAGCCTAAAACCCTCATGGTAAGGAGTTCACAGTTGACTGTGCGCTATGTGAAGAACTTCGCTTATTTGTTTTAAACGCTGCTACCTATTTAATTCTTTGGTGACCTAAGTTCTGTATTATGGGAATAAGTAAATAACTTTCCTTATTCCACTTTCTCCAAGTTCACTCATAGATTTGATAGATCTTATCATATCTTTAGTCTCTCTCTTTTCCAAGCGAATGAGGCCTGCCTCTTAATCTTTCCTCATTGCGGACTGTCTCTCCACCCTAATAGTTGTTGCCCTTTTCTGAATTTTCTAGTGCTAGAATATCGTTTTGGAGGTGAGGAACCACATGTGTACAACGGTATATCGAGACGTGGGCGTACATGGATTGATATAAGGGAAAATAAGTATTTCTTAAGCTTATTCTCTATCCTTTGTTTAATGATTGCTAACATTTTTGCTTTTGCACCGCCTGCTCACCTGCGTGTACTGTCAGAGACTATACAAGATGACGCAAGATTTTTCCTTGGATCGTTGTAAGCTAAATTAGCCCCATCTCATACTGTATGTATGTTGGGTTATTTTTTCAAGTCATTACTTAACATTATCACACATTAAATTTCATTGCAGTTGTTGTTCCCACTCACTTAGTTTTGTGAGATCTTTTGAAGTTTCACACTGGATCCCCTGTGTCCACATGTTTGTTGACCCCTTCAAAGAACTCTAATAGATTAGTAAGACACGATTTCCCTTTATACAGAAACCATGTTGACTATTGCTCAACAGTTTGTTTTTCTATGTGTCTGACAATTTTATTCTTTAACTATTGTTTCGACTAATTTGCCCGGTACCGACGTTAGACTTACCGGTCTGTAATTGCCGGGATCACCTCTAGAGCCTTTTTTAAATATTGGCGTTACATTAGCTAACTTCCAGTCATTGGGTACGAAGCCGATTTAAAGGACAGGTTACAAACCTTAGTTAATAGTTCCGCAACTTCACATTTGAGTTCTTTCAGAACTCTTGGGTGAATGCCATCTGGTCCCGGTGACTTGTTAATGTTGAGTTTATCAATTAATTCCAAAACCTCCTCTAGTGACACTTCAATCTGTGACAGTTCCTCAGATTTGTCACCTACAAAAGCCAGTTCAGGTTTGGAATCTCCCTAACATCCTCAGCCGTGAAGACTGAAGCAAAGAATCCATTTAGTTTTCTCCGCAATGACTTTATCGTCTTTAAGCGCTCCTTTTGTATTTAGATTGTCAAGGGGCCCCACTGGTTGTTTAGCAGGCTTCTATTATGGTGTCTTTAAAAAGGGCCCATGCAACTTGCAGAGATTTCACTTTAGTCACTGTACCTTTTAACTTTTTTGTTTAACTAACCCCCTCATTTTTGTATAGTTCCCTCTTTTGAAACAACAGTGTCTCATTAACAAAGAACCTCACTTATCAATATAGTATGTCAATGTGTTCACATTCTCCGTTACTGGTACTGTTATGCGCCTGCTGGCTCAGTGCTGGGTGTTTTCCCTCCCACCCTGGCTGAGCTAGAAGGAAAGGTTCTAGCCAGTGGAGGGATGGCTCTGGAGAGAGTCAAAGGCTGCATGAGAGAAGGAGCCTGGGAGAGCGCTACAGAAGGAAGGCCAGGTAGCAGGGATCCTGATTGCGGAAAGCTGAGGGCAGATTAGAAAAGGAGCCTGTTGCTGGCATGGGGCCAGTGGTAGTTGCATCAGGAGGATTCAGTATAGTGGTCTGCAAGCAGGAAGCCTGGGGGCAACTGCACATGCATAGCAGGAAGACATTTTGGAGGAGACCCCGACAAGACACCCTTTATTTTCCCTATATTGGGCTGCCCCAAGTGGCTTGGTTAGAAACTGTTGGGTTGATCTTTTATTGTAACTTAAAGAATTGTGTAAATACTCCAGGCACGTTTTAATTCTGTTAGCGCAAGTCAAATGAATCCTCAGTTACTGAAAATGTGTGAACGTTTAAGCAAAGGAACCCACAGAGGGGCTGCAGTCTGTAGAGTCTAGTGCTCAGAGTGCTGAATTTGCCTCCAAAGTGTAGTATAGTGGGGAGTGTTTGACAACACTGTGTAGTTGGCTTGGTTACAAAAGAGAGGGGTTGGCCTCCGTTTTGACGAGCGTGTAGAGCTTTGAAGTTGTTCAGTTTGTGGCTAATCATGGCTTTCATCCGTTATAGTTGCCTTCTATAGTGTAGAGTATGATCAGTTTATTTTCCAGAAATATGGGAAAGTTTGCCTGTTGGAAAATAGTTTGTTCACTACTGTAGTTGCCACACTTCCAATTGTTTTCAATAGAAGGGACCTAACTATGTCCGTAAAGAAAAACGTAGACAAAAGAATCACACTATATCTTGATTAAATTTACCATTTTATTTAAAAGACAAATGCAAGTTGATATACTGCCAATAAAAGTTTTTGTCTGACACCTAAAAGTTTCCATAAGAAAAATAAGCTAATCTTGGTTAAATATGGAGATCCTGTAGATTATATTCTTTTTATATCCAATATCATTAATAATGTTCTGAAGCAGTACCAAACTTGTGGGATAACTGTGCAGAGAAGGTCTGATCCCTGTATTAGCAGAGCGGTAGCTCGAAGATGGATAATTTTAGAATTGTCATTTCCCAAATTTATAACTTTCCCTTGCTTAGATGCTGTTGCATTCTTCGTATGCAGCTCCCATGCATTTCTACAGGCTTTAGCAATGTGTTGCCCGCTATACCTGAAAAGTTTTTGAAGGCCATTGTGTCTTAACGAAGCATTAGAACCCTCACATCAATGTCCTCATCTGATGAGAACTGCAACTCCTAAATCAGCACATTGAAAGACAGCAGAAATACTGAGAGAGGGTGTGCGTTTGGATAGATATGGGAAGGAAGTCTTTCATATACTTGCCTTTCGTTTCTCATGGGTTGAACAGCAGTTTCTACTTTCTACATTGCTGAGACTGATATAAAAAGGTAAATGAGAAAAGGTAGAGTCCTGTGGAGATCCTCTCACAGGCAAGAACAAAGTTTTAGTCTGATATTAGTAAATCGGTATCTTGGGATCTCATTGCTTCTGCCAAAACAGGTGATAGGTGGTTGTAAGCTATTTTGGGGGAGGGTGTGTGTGGGGTCTGATTTCTAAAAAACACTAACATGCCCATTAATTGGTCTGTATAGACGATGCTGGTGCACACTAAAGATTCCCTAATGCACTTTAACATAGTGCTGTTTCTAACAGTACTACAGTAAAGCACACTATGGAACCTTTTAGTGCACACCAGCACGGTCTACCTGGACCAATCATTGTGCAACACATTAGTGTGCTTTAGAAATCACACTCCAGCAGTGCACTTTGCTGCTCTGCGTATAAAAGCTGAAAGCGAGAGAACCATCACATACTGTAGGGTCTTGATTTTGACTGGGGCTTCTGTGTGCAACTACAATACAAATATTAAATAATTTCGGTTGAATATTTTTCTCCACAATGCTGAAAAAATTGCCGTTGGCCCAACTGTGTCTTTGGCTGAATTACTCTAGGGATGTATCCTACAGATTTCAATTATATTGAAAGAAATTCTAAATGGTCCCCTCCTTAAAAGAGTACAAAGAATTTCCATTTAGTTTCATAGTGTTTAATGTAAATACACTCGGAGGCTTTGGCAATTGGTGTATATTTTAAAGATAGAACTACCAAAATTAAATAGAAATAGAATGTTGTAAAGCATAGAAAACTTATAAAATTATGTTAATAGAATGCTAAAAATACAGTTTTAACAAAAAATCCTTACTTTTGAGTGTTTTAGACTGTATCTTTAGCATCCCCGTAACATAAGATGATAAATTCACTAGCGCAAAAGTTTGTGCATTACAGTCACAACAAGGAGTCCGGTGGCACCTTAAAGACTTAAGCTGTCATAAGAACTGGGTTTTTACCCATGAAAGCTTATGCCCAAATAAATGTTAGTCTTTAAGGTGCCACCGGACTCCTTGTTGTTTTTGTGGATACAGACTAACATGGCATAAACTTTCTATTCTGTTTAATCTTCGTAATTTTATTATTACAATATATACTGATTGTATACCAATACTCAACAATATTGTACATACTGGACCCAGTTTTGTTTGCCCATAAATCTGGGCGGCTCCCATTGAAGTCAGCATGACTATATGAAGGGATGGTACTGGGATAGATTCAGTTTTCTGTACCATGTGGATGAGTTAAAAAGTTTGTTGAGTGTTGGTGGTTGAGAGCTTGCAATGTAATTGAGACAATTTACAAACAACGGAAAAGGAAAAAGTGACTCTGTAGAATGTTATCCTAAGAACCCATGTTTATTTTCTCAATGACTTCTGTTTGTTTGATTGTTCTGATTGGAAAAACAGGTATTTTCCCTACCTCTAACCCTGTAGAGGTGACTTAGTGTCTGAGTGTGAAGCTGGATTCTTCCTGGCATGTGCATTTGTACTGGTAATAGAGATTCTGCAGGTATTTTAACCTGTTTACCACCACTTCTTTAAAAAAACAACCAAACAACCAAACAAAAACAACCCTCACCAGTGGTCCGTGTTTCTCCCCCCCTCCCTCCCCAATGGCATGAACTTAGAGAAACTAATTCTCATAGTCAGCCGTAATCTTCTAGATCAGTGTTTCTCAACTTTTTTTGATACCAGGGACTGGCTTGCTGTCTTCCTAAACGGTCAGGGAGATCTCAGGGACCGGTGCCAGTCTGCAGACTGGTTGTTGAGGAACGCTGTTCTAGATGTAATCACGGCTAACATATGCTGATAGAACTACAGGGGAGCAACATTGTAGTCTGCCAAATAGGTTTCATCTGCAGTCTTGCAAATCGTGAAATGCAGTGGCCTCGAGCACAATTACCTCTTCTTTTTGGAGGGAAAGGCAGATCTTTTGATACCTTATTTTATGAATGGTGTACAATTTGGAGATATTCTCCATAGTAAATATTAACTGATGCCCCTACACTCACTTTATAGTGTCTGATGATAGCATACACTAGGATCTAGGTGGCCAGTCTATATTTTTTCAGCAAAATATGTTGCCGTCTGCCGCCTTCAGAGTCGTTTTGTTTTGTTAAAATTGCTTTTTACGTCTCTTCTCTGGATATTATTCCAGAAGGTTCCTCTGTGAAAAGTAAATTTCTCACTACCTGGTAAAGCTCTTTCTGCAGTGGTCTGGCAGAAATGTTCCCAGAGTCATCCTTCGCCCTCCTTTATCATTGCTCAGCTGCCTCTCGCAGCAGAAGAAGGTGGGTGTCTACCTGAAGTGTTTTCTGCTGTACGTTCCTGGGGTAATTTTCCAGAACGAGTCAAGGAGAAGCTAAATATTTTAAGTATGAGAATTGTTGAATTAACTCACTCCATGCTACTCTGTTGACTGCAAGAACATTAGCGCACAAAAATGCCTTTCTCAGACAAGGACTATCAGGTTGATTTGATTCCAGGTGGACTTGTGCATGTGTATATAAAAATAGGCTTCCAAACCAGAAGCAAGTGATTTATGCCCATAAAGTACTGAGTAACTGGACTGAACAGAGTGCTTTCAGCATACACTGCTGTTCTGCACTTAGCTATACCTTCTATGTACAAGGGTTCACATATTTTGACAACATTATGGTTCTGCAAAACCTAAATGTAATCAGTTATATGAATGCAAATTATTCAAGCTACATAATAATTCCCTGCATCTGCCATTTCACATGCTTTATTGTTGTGGACAGAGGCCGGCAAATGATAAATTGCTAGGAAATCAGAAATCGTTCATCTAGAAAGGCTCCATGGGGGAGTGGGAGGAGGACGTGTGAATGTTCTTTTTAAAAACAAACCATAGTCTTCGGCATTGGTAAACAGCAATTTTTCCCCACATTCAGTTAAACTGAAAAAAAAACTGTGGAAATAATGAGAATTAGAACTGTCTTTGTCATCAGCGTAGCAGCATTCTGAACAGAATTGAAAAACTAACCAAATGACTAGGCTGTTGTATTTCAGCTATTGATATTTTGAAAAAACAAGAACATTGTCTAATGTTATAGCCCCAGTTCCGTGGATGTGTTTATTGTGTTTGTGTAGCTGGAAAGTACATCTCGGTCTTGTTGAATTTTATCCAGTAGCAAGATGGATTGAGATGACTTGCATGTCTTACTAGTAATTATTTCATCTAATTAATAAGGAGGAAATGTAAAGAATACTATCAGAATATTCTGTCTCACATGTAGAAAATGTTACTTTTATCGCATTACCTCAAAAATAAACTCATTTACGCTGCACAAAAATGATTATGCCTTGTGTTGCCTGCTATACATTTGATTTATTCCTGTAGTAATTAAAGTGGCTGATTTGGTGAAAGTTGAAAACATTTTTCTCCGAGCAGAACAAGACTTCTGTGTTCTCATTGCTGGTGCATCGCAACGCTTTGCACGTGCTTGGTAGACATGACAAAAGAGTTGAATTAAAATACTAGAACATAAAAAAATACATTTGTCTGCATTAACTTTGTACATTTCTTATAATTCTAGTAATAAAAGGAAAAAAGTGCATGACTGAAATAAGAGGTGGTTTTCCCTGCACCAGGAAAGGATTGTGTCAGAGCTACCGGATATTTTGGTTATTTTACTTCAGACCCGAAGTGCTATTGGAATTGTAGCTATTGTTCAATAAGCTGGTCAAAAGGAAAGATGTGGGTCTTCACTCACAAGTCTTTAAGGTGCCACAGGACTCTTTGTTACTTTAAACAAAAGCTTGATTCTCAGCACAGCCATGAGTGTATTATAGTGACCTGGGACAGCTGAGCATTTTCAGCTTCTTAACAATTTTCAAAAGGCTCTTTCCTACAAAAATGAAACCAACCCCCCAAAAGAGCTCTCTCTTTTTATCAAATACAAGTTTCTCTCTCTTTTTATCAAATACAAGTTTCTGGTGCTTACCTTTTAAGCATCTGATCAAGTGTGAGCAAATCACCTCCTGGGATACTGAAGGAGTAAATCCAGTATAGGACAAGCAAATGTGTGCAGTTATTTTGGTGGAACACTAAATAAGGAGGGGGGTTTTCTGCAATGCAGAACCTGTAAGTTAATAATCTTTGTGTGTCTCATTTACTATTGTAATTACTTTATGAGGCTGGTGGTAATGGTGCTTTAGTTAAGGTTCCAACTGAGTTTTAGTTGGAAGCCTGATTTCTGGCCCCATCTAAAATCCTGCAACCAGAGAATATCAGCCACAAAGCTGGTACGTTAGCTGTGGGGCTGAAGTAGAATTTCTCTACAAAACTTCAAGTGATGTTGGACAAAGTGCTCCTGAATTGTGATACAAACAGAGCTGATCACCAGACTTAACAAAGTCTGAGTTGTTTTTTGCCACATCTCCCATATTCCTAAAAATCAACCCCTCTTGTCCCCTCCCCCCCACTTTGGAAACAAAAACCCACAACTGCAATGTGGAAAGAAGGAAACTTGAGTTTTTGAGGGTGAAGCTTCTTCAATGCAAACAACGTAGGTACGGTACAAAGTTAAGATATTCATCATTTTTTATTCCTGTTGCAATGTTAAGTTGGCCATTGTGTGAAGAGTTTACTGTTTTATACTGTTATATTTACTTCTTAATACATATCTTTAGTGTGGTCTTCAACGTTATTGTGGAAACCTTAGTTTTATCTTCTGATGCTTACCTTCTCAGTTTTCATGTGGAATTGAATTTCCTGGAGCTTTTAAAAAGAGAGAAAAGTTTGAAATAAATAGAGATGTGGAATTAATGAGTTAAATATGAAGCATGTATTGCATTTATTTCACTGTTCTTACACATGTATGCAATTGGACATTAGCTTATTATTTGAATGTGTAACTATTAAAATAAATGCAGTAACATGGTTTAGATAATGGTTTATGTGTAGCAGATGTATTTTGCAAAATAATGTACAGTGTATGTACAGTATACTGTTTTTAATTGCTCTTAATTTTATTATTTCAGTTTTAGCAAAGCACTCATCGGGGATTATATCCATGACAATCTTGAAATGTTTATAGTGAAGCTGGTTTTGACTTCTCATAGAATATAAAAAGGATATTTTTGGCAAAATATTTTGTGTGTGTGTGTGTGTGTATACACACAAATAAAATACACACACCCTTTCTTGCTCTCGCGCGTGCGCTCTCGCTCTCTCTCAAACCCACCCTCCTGCCCTTAAACTTCAGGGTAGGGTCAGACGTTCCAGCCTGAAAGATGCTTGTTGCTTTCAATTTCTGAGTTTTGTTTTCGAATTGAATGGCCATTTTGGCTCTGACTATATCAGGAGTTCTCAAACTTCATTACAATGCGACCCTCTTTTGACAACAAAAATTACTAGACAGCCCCTGGAGGGGAGACAAAAGCCTGAGCCCTGTAACCGGGTAAGGAGGAGGGCAAAATCTGCACCCAGCCGCCCTGCTAAGGGCTTCAGCCCTAGGAGAGGAGCCTGTAACCTTAGCCCCAGCACCCAGAGCTGAAGCCATTGTGCTTTGGCCCCAGAAAGTCTAACATCAGCCCTGACAACCCCATTAAAGTGGGGTTGCGACCTAAGCTCACTAAGCTGTGCGGCCGCACAGCAGCCTATTTAGCGCTGCGCAGTCGCATAGGGAGCCCACCTGGGGACCTGCCATGGCCAAGGGTGAGGTGCCCCAGCCCCAACCTATCATGGTCCCCAAACTGCTGCGGTTGGGGCGTCCCTCCCCCAGAGTGCCTGGACCTGCCACGGCCCGGACCCGGACCCGGACCCAGACCCACCCTAGGGCGGCATGGTCCAGCCTGGCCTGGACCCAGCCGAGACTGGGGTGCCGCTCCCGTGGTCTAGACCTGCCATAGCACCCCTCCCCGGCCTGAACCCATCCCTGGCCCGGACCTGCTGGGCTGGTGGAGGGGCACCCATCCTGCAGACCCAGCCGTGGAGCTGCCACGGCAGGGGAGGTGCAGCTCCCTCCCAGCCCATGTGCTGGTGCGGGAAGAGAGAGCTGCACCCCCAGGCAAAGCCCTCACACCTCTGCACCCAGCCCTCAGCCCCGGCCTGGACAATGTATTCCACAAAGTCAAGGTGGTATTTAAATGTCATTCATAATTTTTTAAACAAAATTATATTGATTTGAATCTCAGATTAGTTAATATCACTTCTGGGGAAAAGGCGTGTTAGCACGTTATTCAGAGAGGTCTAACCAGTTCAGAAAATCAAACAGACTATTTGTGACCTTTGGAGAAAAAAACTGAAGGTCAGTGCATCTCCGCTCAAAGGCTGTGTAAATGAAAAAGACTGTCCAGTCTGATGTAGGCCAGGGGTTCTCATTGCATCATAATCCACTTCTGACAACAAAAATTACTAAATTACCCCGGGGGAGGCTCAGTCCTGCCGCCCCCGATGGGGGCCCAAAGCCTGAGCCGCACTGTCCTGAGCAGGGAAGCTGAAGCCCAATGAGTTCAGCTTCGGCCATTGGCACTGGGGCTCAGTCACAACAGTGACTTTTTTGCTCTGTGTGTTTTCTCCCTAGAGTCACACGGATCCTCCTTTAGCCCTTGCCACCTCAGAGCCCAGCTCCAAATAAAGCTTCTGGATCTAGAAGGGACTGTGGACCGGTGGGTGGAATTTAAATCTTGGGTCTATGGAAAGAAGTGCTCAGGGTCCTGTGGCCATAATGCAGTAAACACAATATTTGGAAGATCGGGGCCTGGAGTTCACAGTTACAGAGAACAAACGTTTCTGTTGGCAAGGTCCCCCTTTTAATGATTATTGATCACTTGTGTTACAAGAGTGCCAACAATGTGATGGGGCTGGTGTGTATGCATACATATCAGACACATCCCCTGTGTTCTGAAGGGTAAGTTTCATCGACTCCAAGGCCAGAAGGAACCATTGTCATCATCTAGTCTGACCTCCTGTATAGCACAGGCCAGAGAACTTCCTCCAAAATAATTCCTAGAGCAGATCTGTTAGAAAAACATCTAATCTTGAATTAAAAATGGTCAGAGATGGAGAATCTACCTCGCTCTTGGTACTTTCTTCAGTGGTTCTCACCGTTATAGATTTACACCTTTATTTCAATCTGAATTTTTGTAGCAACAACTTCGCTCCATTGGGTTGTGTTATGCCTTTCTCTGGTAGGAGGAAGAGCCCATTATTAAACATTTGTTCCCCGTGTAGGTACTTCAAGTCTGTGATCAAGTCACCCCTTAATCTTGTTGTTAACCTAAGTAGAATGAGCTCTTTGAGTCTATCACTGTAAGGCATGTTTTCTATTCCTATAATGATTTTTGTAGCTATTCTTTGAACGCTGTCCAATTTATCAACATCCTTCTTGAATTTTGGATACCAGAATTGGCCCCAGTATTCCAGCAGTAGTCACACCAGTGCCGGATACAGAGGTAAAACAATCTCTCTACTCCTACTTGAGATGCCTCTGGTTAAGCCTTCCAGGAAGGCTCTTCCGGCCATAGCGTCCCACTGGGAGTTCTTGTTCAGCTGATTATCCACACTGACCCCCAAATCTTTTTTTTAGAGTCACTGCTTCCCAGTGTCGAGCCTGCCATCATATATGGATGGAATACATTGTTTGTTCCAGGATATGTATGTTTACATGTTGCGGAGTTAAAATGCATGTTGTTTGCTTGTTCCCAGTTTACCAAGCAATCAAGATTGTTCTGAATCAGTGACCTGTCCTCGTCATTATTTGTCACCCCCAATTTTTGTGCCCTCTGCAAACTTTATCAGTGATGATTTTGTTTTCTTCTAAGTCACTGACCTCTACAGGACCCTGTGGGAAAAATGCCCCACTCGATGATGATTCCCTGTTTACAATTACATTTTGAGACTTGTATCAGAGGGGGAGCCGTGTTAGTCTGGATCTGTAAAAGCCGCAGAAAGTCTCGTGCCACCTTATAGACTAACAGATGTATTGGAGCATGAGCTTTCTTGGGTGAATACCCACTTCGTCGGATGCATGAGGCTTATCAGCCGATTTGTAATTAATTTAATATGTGCCATGTTAATTTTGTCATTCTGTTTTTCTAATAAAATGTCATGTGGTACCAGGTAAACAAATTACAGGAGGGAGGGATAGCTCAGTGATTTAAGCACTGGCCGTTTCCTTCTATATGTCATATATTATTTCTTTATAGGTGCCTTCACATCCCCTCTAAACCAGGTTGTTCCTTTATCCAGCTTGTCTGCGTCCTTCAGTTGTGGGATTGTGGCTTTTGGCATTTTGGAAAGTATTCTTAAATGATTCCCAATTATCATTCACATTTTTCTGATTAAATTCTTCCTCTGAGGGAAGCAGAGGGATATAGAGACAGTGTGTGCAAGTTTTTCATTATACAGTTTTAAAAGTGTGTTGATCAACAAGAACAAGGTTACAGGGAGTGGAGGAGTACGGGGAGAATCAGGATTAGGAGAGAGGTCACTAGCAGGCTGAGGCACACACTTCGTAACTGGTGAATGGGAGGCTAAAATATTATGTGTATGGGAGTGAATGGGCAGACGGGAGATGAGGAATGGAGGTAGTCAAAAAGTCTGAAAAACCTGGTTGGAAAATGCAGCATATTGCTAGAGCAGGATTGGGAATGTAGTTCTTAAAGGATAGAGAGGGAGAATCCTTTGGGACTAAAAGGTCACACTTTTCTGAAAAAGCAGAGTGCAGTATTTCGTCATTCAACAGTTGGTGAGTTCTTCAACCTTTAATTTATTATCAGTTTACATGGTGAGAAATTAACACTCAGTCCAACTGTCTCCTATTATTGGATGCTGATCATTGTATTTTGGGGTTGGAAGGGCAAGGGGATGGGAAAGAGCATATTCTCTGTTACTGTCATGGAAGAGGAAACCAATATCCCTTGAGCTAGTTATATTCACTTGTGTGCTTTTGTTTGTGAGGATAATCTCTAGGAGGATTACTATAGAGATCTAAAGGAAATGTTTTATGTTCTCAAAACTTTCCTTTTTGCAGTCTGAGATTTATTTATAATACCATAGGTATGTGACATGGAATCCCATATGCATTGGCTCCTCTCTGAGATGTGGCTTTTAGCTGCTTCACTGGAAACGCTAAAGCCAAGAATTGAAAGAGCTTTTGTGCAG
This sequence comes from Chelonoidis abingdonii, assembly GCF_003597395.2. NCBI lineage: Eukaryota > Metazoa > Chordata > Testudines > Testudinidae > Chelonoidis > Chelonoidis abingdonii. The sequence goes on from NC_133775.1 coordinate 1,060,379, forward strand.
GGGTTCTACCCATCCTTAGGACCCTGAGGTTCTTAGCTTTCCCTGCTTTAAATCTATTCTCCACTCTAGACACCTGATGTTATAGCCATAGTCCATCCTTCTGAGGAGGATTGAACCAGACCTCCTTCAGAATCCATTAACACCACTCTTTTAATCCCTCAAAAGGGGATTGCTACTGAGTGACACAAGGCAGTCATTGCTCCCTGCCTCTCCTCCCCAAATCAAATGAGCTGTAAAGTCATGGGATTGGGAACATCATTACACTTCAGAGCAGCAGCATAGTTGTTATAAACCTCTGAAGTGAAAAATTCTTGTGGCATTGTAATATGCAGGGAAGGGGAGAGCTGAGTAACAGGTGGTATTTAGAAACTAATTAATATTTGTGAATAACAGTGTGTTACTGGTAAGAAAACAAATCAGCTTGTATGTGAATATTTATGATGGTTTTCAGTACTGCTTGGATCACACAATCCTTTCCCAGCTGCCGTGTCTCTTCTCATGTCATAACATTTCACAGAAAGGTGAAAGCCTTCTATGGTGTGGAGCCATGTTGTTGGGAGCCAGCCGATTGAGCAGATTAGCTGAGTGCAATTTTTGAGCAGAATATTCTTGATAGCTGGGTATTAATGGGCCACCAGGTCCCAAACATTTTAAATATTCTTTACTGGTACAGTAAGCCATTCAATTTAGTTTGAGATTCCATCCCATTAAGAGCCCAGCCTTGCACACAGATAATGCTGTGTTTGAAGTGAAAGCAGGTGTTAAAGGTTGTTCTCTCTCTCAAAGTTGTATGCAAGTGTTTTACAATAGATCAAACTTGCTGAATGTAATCTTCATAATACTTTCATTTGAATTCTCCGTGTAGTTTGTGTTTGTGGAATTGAAAGAGAGGAATCTACTTTGTTTCCTGGTGGGGTGAGGTTTTCTATTTCACACGTTCACTTTGCCATTTGAAAAGGATAATAGCTTTTTAACCTCTGTGAATGTTTGATTGCTGTATTTGTGCTCATGGGGTTCTGCTGTGTTTCTTACAGCTTTGCAGAGAGAGCTAAACTTGCTATCCAGGTTTTTCAGTACTCTTTGAGTATATCTGCACTGCAGTTAAAACCTGTAGCTGGCCCATGCCAGCTGACTGGGGCTCACAGAGCTCCGGCTAAGCACCAGTTTAACTGCAGTGTACATCTGGGCTCAGGCTGCAGCTCAGGCTCTAGGACCCTGTGAGGTATTTTTTCCAAGTCATTGGACTTCCTTGGGTTTTCACAGTAGATCCTTGTTGTGACCAAGCTATGGTGATCTTACCAAAATATGAGGAATGTCATTGTTCTGTGTGCCAATTCTATATGAAATTAGAAGCTTGTGGTTGCTCTAATTGTGTATTCTTGTATTAAATAATAACTGTCAAATAGAATCGTAGAAGGGCTGGAAGTGACCTCTCAAGTCCAGCCCCCTGTGCTGTGGCAGGACCAAGTAAACCTAGACCATCCCTGATGGATTTGTCCAACCTGCTCTTAAAAACCTCCAGTGATGGGGATTCCGCAACCTCCCTTGGAAGCCTGTTATAATTAGAAAGTTTTTCCTAGTAGCTAACTTTAACCTTCTTGCTGCAGATTTAGTCCATTACTACTTGTCCTTCTGTCAGTGGATGTGGAGAACAATTGATGACTGTCCTCTTTATAACAGCCTTTAATACATTTAAAGATAATCAGGTTCCCCCTCAATCTTCCTTTCCCTCAGCTAAACATGCCTAACCTTTTTTAACCTTCCCTCAAATCAGGTTTTCTGAACATTCTGTCATTTTTATTGTTCTCTTCTGGACTCTCTCCAGTTTGTCTGCGTCTTTCCGAAAGTGAGGTGCCCAGAACTGGACTCAGTACTCCTGCTGAGGCCTCACCAGTGCCAAGTAAAGCAGGACAGTTACTTCTCATGTCTTACATGTGACAATCCTGTTAATACACTCCATAATAGTCGCCTTTTTTGCAGCTACTTCACATTGGTGACTCTCATTCAGTTGTGATCCACTATAACCCCCAGATCCTTTTCAGCAGTACTGCCTCCTAGCCAATTATTCCCCATTTTGTAATTGTTCTTTTGATTTTTCCTTATTATGTGAAGTACTTGTCTCTGATTTGTTAGGGTCATTTTGAATTGGAATCCTGTCCTCCAAATGACTAGCAACACTTCCCAGCTTGATGTCAACTTAAAATTTTATAAGCATACTCTCTACTCAATTATTCAAGTAATGAATGGAAATATTGAGTATTCTGGACCCAAGACTGCCCCCTGTGAGGCCCCACTAGAGATGCCCTTCCAGTCTAACAGCGAACCATTGATAAATACTGTTTTGAGTACAGTCTTTCAACCAGTTATGCACTCACCTTATAGTTATGTCATGTGGGACTATGTCAGAAGCCTTAACACAATCAAGATATATCACATCTGCTGCTTCCCCCATATTTACTAGGCTAGTAAACCTGTCAAAGAAGGAAATTAGGTGGTTTGACATGGTTTGTTCTTGACAGATCCATGCTGGCGGTTCCTTAGAACCCCATTATCTTCCAAGTGCTTACAACTTGATTGTTTAATTATTTGTTCCAGTATCTTTCCAGTTATTGAAGTTATCTGAATGGTCTATAGTTCTCCGGCTCCTCTTTGTTTCCCATTTAACATAGGTACTATCTTTGCTCTTCTCCAGTCTTCTGGGACCACACCTGTCTTCCAGAAGTTCTCAGAGCTAATTAGCTTTAGGGTGTGCGTGTAACCCACTCTTCAGTGCAGGGTGGATTTGATTTAAATCATGATTTAAATCACTAGTCACGAAGACTCAATTTAATTATTTATTTCTACATTAAAAAGTTTATACCCAAATAAATCTGTTCACTTGTAAGGTGGCCACCAGACTTCCCTTTTTTGGGGATACAGACTAACATATACTTCGTGCATAAAAGTACATTCTTTTTGGTTGTTACAACCTTAATACAAATTATTCACAACGCACAGATAGATGTAGGTTTCACTTTTAGAAAGTGCACACTATACATTTTTAAAGTGATTTATTTTGAAAACTTTTCAGGTTAGTTTTACAGCTATATCAGAAAACGAATGATTGTTTCGTTATTTCATTTATCAAAGGTAATTGAAGCAGCTATTCTTGAAGTCATTGGGAGGTGAACTACCTCCAATTCAACAGGTTAATCATTAATATTTGGAGGATTTTCTTGCCATGCTGTATTAGGAGGAGAACATCACCAGACAGACATTTAAATTGTTCTTTTTAACTAAAACAACGTTATGTATTCTGGTTTTTTGCCTTCAACAGCAAACATATAATATTTTAACAAAACCAGCATATGAATTTTTGAATTTTATTAAACCTGATTTTAAAAAACATGAATGTTTGTTTTTGTTAAAATTGTTTTTAACTAAAAGAGTTAAATGAAATGTTTTAAAAAAAACCAACAAAAATTAAATTGACTGTGTCAGCCAGGTCAACATGAGAAACTTAAAATACAGCTAACTCAGTCGTCTACACCTTCATTTTTTGCTGTTTGCTTATAATCTGGAAAAGAAAAACAAGCTTTGCTGCTTTTTCAGGTCCCAAATGATTTCTCAATTTGGAATGAATTAGTCAAAAGGAGAAAATATTCTTTCTACACCGGCAGAAGAAGCTACTGCTGTTAAAAGTGAGATTATCACTTCAGCAGTCTCTGAATCCAAGTGCTTAAGTGACTTCCACCAGTTCACTGGTGTGACTTTCTTTAAAACATCGGCAAACATATATTTCTGGAATGGTTCACACTTAGCTCTGAAGTTTATTATAGTATCAGAGGGGTAGCCGTGTTAGTCTGGATCTGTAAAAGCAGCAGAGAATCCTGTGGCACCTTATAGACTAACAGACGTTTCGTGGGTGAATATCCACGAAAGCTCATGCTCCAAAACGTCTGTTAGTCTATAAGGTGCTGCAGGATTCTCTGCTGCTTTTACCGAAGTTTATTATAATTAGCCATCATCCCTCCATAAATGCCATGACATGGGCATCCAGCAAACTCCTCCTCCTTCAGCAGTTAAGGTTTGACCTGGTACCGAGTATTGAGAATATCTGCAAGAAAACGAGCTGGAGATAGTGCTTCTCCAATTGTTTTTTAGTTCTTGTAATGTAACTCTGTCGTTGCATATTTCTCTTTTTAAAATCTCACTTAGTTCCTTCCAAATTTCAACAGCATCAACAATAAAACAGCTATTTCCCTGCATTTTGTTCACGGCCACAGAAATAGGCTTCAGGGTGCTCAGCGTGTGTTCAACATTTCTCGTAAGCCCTGTCATAAACAGCTAGCTAAGGGTTAATGTTTCTTTTACCTGTAAAGGGTTAACAAAGGGAACCAAACACCTGACCAGAGGACCAATCAGGAAACTGGATTTTTCAAAGTCAGGGAGAGAAATTTTGGACTCTGGGTCTTTTGTTTGTCTCTCAGCTATGAGAAGGTTCTTTCTATCGTCTTATCTTCTGTTTCCAACTTGTAAGTACAGGTTGAAAAACAATATAGGCTTTTATGTTGTTGTTGGTGTTGTCATAAACAGATAGGTTAGGTAAGGGTTAAGTTTCTTTTACTGGAAAGGGTAACCAAACACCTGACCAGAGGACCAATCGAGAACTGGATTTTAAAAGTCAGGGGCGGGAATTTGTATACTCGGGTCTTTTTTGTTTTCTCGGCTGTGAGTAAACAAGGTTTCCTCCTAACTCCATCTTATCTCAAATATCTACCAGAGTCTGTGAGTACAAAGGGAAACAAAGTAATTCGGCTATGAGGAGCTTGTGTTGTATTTACAGATGTGGATTGCTGGGTCTTTTTGCTTCCTCGCTGTGAGGGACAAGCTACCTGGCTGATTCAATCTTCTTCTCATTCTACTAAGGGCAGTGAGTACAAAACGGAACAAAGTAAAATCGGCTATGATATGCTTTGCTTTGTACTTACTGTGTGTGATTGCTGGTCTTATTAAATTGGCTATTTTTTAAATCAGACTGGGTTATTCAGATTTTCTTAAGTAGGAGCCTGTATAAATGGTTATGCAATTATTAGTCTGTATTGTCTCTCTTTCTATATAAGCTTTCTTTTTCCAAACTGTGGAGTTTCTTTTTCTAGTAGGCAGAGAAAGTGAACTCCTGTATCAGTATCGGTCCCCTCACGGGAGGGCAGGAACGGGGAAAGGCAAAGCCAAAGCCAAGCTGTTGGTTTGCATCTCAATTGTCCTGAGGAAGACGCTTATCTCTTTGGAAGCAGAAAAACAGGTTCTCTGGAGGTCCCCCCAGGGGAGGTTGGGGACACCAGAGAGAGGAAAGGGGGGTCAGGCCCTATCAATTCCTGACTGGTGGCACGCTATCAGATCTAAGTAAGATTAAGCTTAGAGGACTTCATGCGAGTCCTTATATCTGCTCTAAGTCCAGATTGAGGAGTATTACTTGACAGGTGTATTTACATGTGTGTAACTTGCTGGAATGTTTCAAATTGGATATCTTTTTGAATCAGACTGTTTATTCATAATTTTCTTAAAGCAAATGCCCTGTATTTGTCATCTTGATGCAGAGTTATATTCTTATGTCTTTTTCTTTCTTTTTTTTTTATAAAGTTTTCTTGTAAGACTTGTTTGAGTTTGCTCTCTGGGTAGGTTAAGGAACAGGGAAGGGAATTCTCCTTGTGTTAGATCTACGGAGGGTAGCTCGGCAGCACCAGGGAATGGTGGGAGGGGAAAGAGGAGTAAATCATCTCTGTTTCCTTGTGTTGAGGTTGTCTTCTTTGTGGAAAGAGAGGACAGGGTTCTTGGTATTGTGATGTAAAGAGATTGCATCCATGCTCTCAGGTAGCCCAGAGAGGAAAGTTCTGGGGTGGGAGAGGGAGGGGGAAGGGAAGTGGAGTATTTCCCTTGCCGGTAAGACTCAGAGCTTCTGGGTCTTGGGGGTCTCTCCAGGGAAGGTTTGGGGAGACCAGAGGGGGCCAAAACCCTGGAAATTTTGGATGGTGGCAGCGAGATAAGATCCAAGCTGGTAATTAAGCTTGGAGGTTCATGCTAAGCACCCAGATTTTGGACGCTAAGGTCCAGATTTGGGACAGAGGCTTATTACAAGCCCAGTGTTGAGAACTTTGGCTGTGACAGTGCCAGCTATTTTTTCACAATTTTGTTCACAAACTGTCATCAGATTAGGCCAGTTCTTGATATAGTGCTCAAAATAGTCCACTACTGAGTACCATTGCACGTCTTGTGGGAGAGTTCGTTTGGTTCCTTCCACTTTTTTCAGAGCAGTTACTGCAAAGTGGTTGTTACTGAAGTATTTTGCAATTTCAACAACATTAGCCTTTATTTCTGGAACACTGAAGTCTTTGGCTATAGGAGGTGCATAAAATGAGCACTGCAACTGTATGTTATTAGCTTGGGACTCTCTTCTAAATAATTTCTTCTCATTTTGGATACATTTGCAGCATTGTCTGTGACCAAGCTGCGTATTAGACATTTGAATTTTTTTCACAGTTTGTTGTAGCTTTTACTGCTACTTCTTGTAAGTATTCTGCTGTGTGTGCATTTCCTGATGATTGTATCTGTAAGGAAGACAGTCCCTTCTTCTGTTGTGACACAAGCACATACAACAGGATCATTGTGGACATTGCTCCACCCATCAAGACTCAGGTTAACAATGTCACCCTCTAGACCTTTAGCACACTGCTCAATTTCTTTTTCATATACATTATCCAGCAATTTGCCTGTGACATCTGCTCTCTTAGGTGGACTGTATCCTGGTCTTAACTACTAAACCATGTTAATGAAGTGTGGGTTCTCAATTATACCATTGGGTAGATAGACAGATTAACCTAAATAATGCTTCTTAATTAAAACTATCTTTAGATGGGCTTTTTCCTCAAAAAGCATTTTATCAAAAAAAAATCCGAATTAAATAAAAAATATCCTATTTATTTATTTATTTATTTAATTTATTTTAAAAGCACTGATTTTTATTCACCCTGCTGCAGTGTGTTCTGTGTCACCCTCTGTGCCCAACCTACGGAGAATGAGAATCTGTTACCACCCCCAGCAAGAAAGACTGGCTCTTCTGCTCAATTGCAGAGGCTCATGCATCAAAGGGTATCTAGTTTGTTTCTAGGAGTTGTACAAGATGATTGTTGTCATGTCTCCATTGGTTATTTGCATAGAGGGGTGCCTCTTGGGTTTGGAACAGTTTGGGTGTATTTCAGTGCCTGGCAGATCCATGTCTCTGCTTTCACCGTATCTGAAATGGTGATGCATGCTCCCTCTCCTCCTCCTGGTTGAGAAGGCTTTTATGTGGAGCCTTTCTTGCTATGGAAGTCATAGCTGAGAGGCCAAGGATAGAATGTGTGTGATCCCCTCATCTTTGTGGAGAACTTTATACTGCCATTCTCCATGGTATAAAATTTGTGTCACTATATCATCTCCCCAATCACTGTAGATTCTAATGCCCTGAGCCATAGGCACCGGCTCTGTGGGTGCTCCAGGGCTGGAGCATCCACAGGGAAAAATTGGTGGGTCCTCTGCACCCACCGGCAGCTCCCTGCTCTGCCCCCCCAGCTCACTTCTGCCTCCTCGCCTGAGTGTGCCTTCCCTGCTTCTCTCCCAAGCCCCCAGGACTTGCTGCTGCGAAACAAGCTGTGGGAGGGAGGGAGGGAGAGGAGCGGGAACGTGGTGTGCTCAGGTGAGGAGGCGGGGCCAGGGCAGGGATTTAGGGAAGGAGTCCAATAGGGGCAGGTGGGGGGCAGAGTTCGGGCGGGAACTTCGGGGAAGGGGTTGGAATAGGGGTGGGGCAGGAGTGGAGTCGAGATGGGGGGTGTGAGCACCCACCAGTGCCATGAGAAGTTGGTGTCTATGTCCTGAGCCTACATCATAGAGGATGCAGTGTATTGCATGGAAAAATTCATCACTGCTGGTTAAACTTATTGTTAATGTTTAAACCTAACTAGTAAATGTGCAGTGTTTTTACTCGCCTGTGTGTAAAACAGAAAATATTTGCTCTCTGTAAATCTGGATACACCATCCAAAACTGAATCAGAGTCCAGCATTCACAGCTGACAGGTAATACTAGGTTTGTAACTCAAACTGACAAAACCAAAGACATTCAAAGCTAACCTGAGCATACAGCTTTGACTGATCTTACTGAAGTTAGATTTTTCGGTGGCCTGAAATTGTCTGCTGCAAAATATGGGCATGACTGAGAGTGAATTCCAAATTTAACCTTGATTTCCTTGCCCATCTGTTTCTCTGTCCTAATATTTCCAAAACAGAAGGGTGTTTTGGTAGCACATTTCCCTTTTCTATGGTATTATGGAGAGAGAAGCCATTGTGTAGGAGAGTTTCTGATTTAAACTGTCCCTGTTATATAAATACAGTATGTATTTAAGTGTCTAAAAAGAAATTTCAGTGTGTAAATAAATACAGGTATACAATAGGAGACTGTTATTATATATGTGGGGGTTATAGCAAATTACATAAGGTGTCCAGAGAATAAATTTAAAAAAACATAAAAAGCAATATGATAGTTTGCATTAGAAATTGATACTAGAAACATGGGAAATTAATATGAATTGCTGGCTTACATAAATTTCAGGCATTTTCTATAGGTTTAATAAAGGGCTATTAGAAACATAGAATATCAGGATTGCAAGGGATCTCAAGAGATCATCTAGTCCAACCCCCTGCTCAAAGGAGGGTTAATCCCCAACTAAATCATCCCAGCCAGGGCTTTGTCAGGCCTGATCTGACCCTCTAAGGAAGGAGATTCCACCACCTCCATAGGTAACCCATTCCAGTGCTTCGCCACCCTCCTAGTGAAAAAGGTTTTCCTAATATCCAACCTAAACCTCCCCCACCTGCAAACTTGAGACCATTATCCTTGTCTCATCTGGTACCACTGAGAACAGTCTAGATCCTTATCTTTGGAGCCCCCTTTCAAGTAATTGAAAGCAGTATCAAATCCCCCTATCTCTCTTCTGCAGACTAAACAATCCAGTTCCTTCACTCTCCTCTAAGTCATGTCCTCCAGCCCCTAATATTTTGTGCCTCCGCTGGACTTTTTCAATTTTCCACATCCTTCTTGTAGTGTGGGGCCCAAAACTGGACACAGTACTCTAGATGGCCTCACCAATATTGAATAGAGGGGAATGATCACGTCCCTTGATCTGCTGGCAATGCCCTACTTATACAGCCAAAATGCCGCCTGCAATAGGGGCACACTGTCGAATCATATCCAACTTCTCGTCCACTATAACCCCTAGGTCCTTTTCGCAGAGCTGTTGCCTGGCCATTCGGTCCCTAGTCTGTAGCAGTACATGGGATTCTCTCGTCTAAGTGCAGGAGCTCTGCATTGTCCTTGTTGAACTCATCAGGTTTTCTTTGGCCCAATCCTCTAATTTGTCTAGGTCCCTCTGTATCCTATCCCTACCCTCCAGCGTATCTACCACTCCTCCCACTTTGTTTGCAGATGACACTTTGCTGAGAGTGCAGTCCATGCCATCCTCCAGATCATTAATGAAGATATTGAACAAAACCGGCCCCAGGACCGACTCCCGGGGCACTCTGCTTGATACCGGCTGCCAACTAGCATGGAGCCATTGATCATCACACGTTGAGCCCGACGGGTAGTCATGTCTCAAGATAAAACAGCTTAAGTATCCTTCTTCATAGATAATACATCCCAGCATTTAACAAGCGACTTACTGACTGAAATATTGTTGGAAAGCTTCCATTCTGATGTGACTGCCACACTTGCAACAAGGACTAGCTGATGAAGAAGGGGGTGAAAAGGGCCAGTATGGAATCCGTCGTCATATTGATACTTCAGGGGTTTTTTTAAGGCATATTTCACCCACTAGTTTACAGGTCTAAATCCTGTGAATGATATAAAATATATTTAGGGTGGTATTGAAACCTCTAAACATCAGGTTTAGGGTAGGAATGTGAACACAATCTGAATGTCATAACTGTGAACTCAGACTGTGTGTACATGTGCGCAATGCATCGGTGTGTGTGTATATATGTGTACTATAATATTACACAATGTATACATTTTTTAAGCCTATTTAAGTGTAATTTCTTACAAAGCAGAGGCATTAGTTAGGGGATTGCATTCTAATCTTCCAGAGTGAATGTGCATTATTTTTGTCTTGCTCAGCACTTAGCATACAGTCTGTGCTTAACAGAAAATAAGAAGTGATTAATATTCAGGTTTAAGGAGAATACTGTTCAGTGTTCAGAATGATGCCAAAACTCTTCAGGAAATATGTTGGTTTTTTGCAGAGTCTTTTTTAATAACAGATTTACACCTTTGTTTAATCTTAAATAATTTCCTTTGTTTAATAGATGTACTCATTTGCCTTGTTTTAACTAACACTTAACAGCTAATTCAAGCTCAGACTGTCCCAAACATAGCGGAACTTATGTTGTTTTTGTAGGATGTAAATCTGGGGAATCCATATATTGGATCTGCAACCACTGAGTATCATGGAGCCCAGTTCCACTGGGGCATTCTGCCCCCTCACTGCGTTATGAGGTTGAGGCAGTGCTGAACTGAGCTTGAGGCTGGTGGATCCATAGGGAATTGTCCCCCTCCATCACAGTTTTCATGGTGGCTGGATGGGAATTTGTCACCCCCCACCCCCATGCCAGATACACAGACTTGGCCTTGGTGGGGGATTTATGCCCCCACAATGTGAGGTTTTAACCCTTTCATTCTGTGAATTCCTTTGCTACTATGCTTATGCAGGAAACTTATTTTTATGTCTTTTATTTTTCTAGGTACTTTTATGGCCACTGTCACTCTAGTATTTGAGCAGCTCCCAGGCATTTATGCATTTATCCTCAGAACATCTCTGTGAGGTAAGGAAGCGTTATTATTTCCATTTTACAGGCTGGGAATTGAGATACAGTGAGATTAAGTTGAGACAAGAAGTTTGTAGCACAGCCAGAAATTGAAATGCGATTGCCACTACCTTTTGCTTTGCCAACATACCTGCTTTTGTGTTTTTTTCCCTCTTCTAAGCTTTACTAGAAGGAATCTTGGCCATTGGGACTGGAGAAAGACCCTATGAAAAATATTGCTAGGGTTTAAATGTCCTTTTAAAGTGTTGTTAGAAATGAGCTGAAATGCCTTTTTAAAAATATCATCAGAACGGTTTATAATGGTAAATCACTAATGTGTTGACTTTCTATAGATAAGCTGAAAAACATTTTTGCAAGTTAATTCCTCTTTTATCTACCTGCCTAGATTTGAGGTTAGTGTTCCATTTTATCCTGTGTCCATTGATGGCATATCTATCACCTAAAGCGATGCAGAGCATGCTGCTTCCTGGTCTATCCTGGGCGCTGTCATCAGTGCAGACCCCTGAATTCACGTCTGGGCAGGTGTAGAATTTCTCACTCATATTTATGTACGATTACTGCTTCTCTTACATAATTTTTCAAAGGTCACTCCAGTCCTCCTAGAATGTTCAGTTTTGCATTCCTAAATTCTCCAAGTGAAATTTTGGTGTCTGATTAGTGATGGTGTTGCTTTTCAAGCAAGTATATCAGGAACCCTGCAATATTTGTGCACATTGAACTCATATTAACATTGTAAAATCAAGCATCTCGAATAGCAGCCTGGAATATGTCTTTTTTTTTAAAGCAGAGAAGTTTTGGGTAGGTTCCCCTCTAGTTTTTCCTTCAGTGTAACTCGTTAGTATTTAAAGCATTACATTTACTGTATTGGAAATGTTCTTAAAGCTACAGCAGTGTTACAAATTGTAGAGGAATCAGCAGAATCCTGCAGTTTAACATTTTATTGTCTATTAAAATAAGCAACAGGATTACATGTGATAACATGGAAAAGGGAATATTTCATGCCATCTTTCTAATTTAGCACTCCATAAAATACACACATTTCACACTATGTATGCATCAGCATAAATTGTAGGACAGGAAGGGACCTCGAGAGGTCATCTAGTCCAGTCCCCTGCACTCACGGGAGGACTGAGTGTTATCTAGACCATCTCTGACAGATGTTTGTCCAACCTGCTCTTAAAAATCTCCTTGGGCAATTTATTTGAGTGCTTAAACACTCTGACAGTTCGGAAGTTTTTCCTAATGTCCAACCTAAACCTCTTTTGTTGTAATTTAAGCCCATTGCTTCTTGTCTTATCCTCAAAGGTTAAGAACAACAATTCTTCTTCGAGTGGTTGCACGTATCGATTCCAATTAGGTGTGCGTGCACCGTGTGCACGATCATTGGAAGATTTTTACCCTAGCAACACTCGATGTGTCGGCTGGGTCGCCCCCTGGAGTGACGCCGTTATGGCACCGGATATATACCCCTGCCGACCCAACGGCCCTTCAGTTCCTTCTTACCGCCTGTGACAGTCATTGGAACTGTGGAGCCCGGCTTTGCTGATCTCCACTTCCCTAGCTACTCGTGTTATTACTCTTAGTTCGGTTTATAGTACGAGTTTCCCAGTTATGGTTAGCGTTAGGTGTGTGTGTGTGTATATATATATAATATATATGAAAAGGTATAGTGTATATAGTTGAGGGGGGATCGGGGATTAGCCCCTTCCCTCCAACCCGGTGCCAGGGCTCATGTCCAAGTCACCAGTATTCAAATTGTGCTCAGCGTGTCAAAAGCCGATGCCAATAGGGGATCCCCATGACTCCTGCATCAAGTGCCTCCGGGAATCCCACCTTGCTGAGAGGTGCCGTATCTGTAAGGCAGTCAAACCGAAGACGAAGAAGGAGCAAGACTTTCGCCTGAAACAGCTCCTCATGGAGGCAGCACTTAGCCCTGCATCCTCGGTACCGAATGCTCAACAGCCTGTTTCTGTAAGGAACACCTCTTGGGCGGTGGACCACCCCGGCACCGTGAAGGAGCCATGGCACCGAACATCACTGGCTCCATTGCCGGCTCGGCACCACTCCCTGTCCCCGCAGCCCTGGAGGCAACCCAGCGTTCCAGCTGCCTCGACATCCGCACAGAGAAAGGAGCGCCAGTCAAAGACGGATCTCCCAGCACCGCCGACTGCAGCACCGTCTATTCTGGTCCCACAAGGTCCATTGAGTTCGGTGCCTGAACGCTCCCCGGCTCACGCTGTGGTCGAGCTTGCACTCCCATCTACACCAGAGACCTTCTCCATGGCAAGGGAGCTGATAGCCATGACAGAGACCGCGCTACCTCAACCCCCGGCACCACTGGTGCGGGTCATCCCATCCATCGGCAAACCTGCCTTAATGAGGCCACCCTCCGTTGGTCCCGTAGAGAGACGTTGTTCATGATCTCGCTCTCACTGACATTCTCAATCACACTGCTGATCCCGCTTCCGACGCTGCTCGCAGTCCTGGCATCGCTCGCCATCATGGTACCGGTCACACTCGCAGCACCGCTCGGCCTCCAGTTCACCTGCCAGATACTCTCAGTACTGGTCTGGCTCCCAGCACTGTGCATCTCGCAGCCGCTTTAGATGAAGAGACTTGAGATTCCGGTCGACCTCCCAGCACCGCCACGGTTGTAGGTCCCAGTCTCGCTTGCGGTACCGTCACAGCTCCCAGTACCGCTTCCCAGTGCCGTCCCGTGACAGACCAACCAGAGGCGTGGCTCCCTCGCAGAGTCTGTCCGCGCCACCGTGGCCATTGAGGCACACTTCAGTGTCGTCACAGGCTGGTAGTGTGTCCTGTCTACAGGATCATGACTCTGATGTCCCCAGCCATATATTTCCAGAGAGGCAAGGCCATGAGCAATGACCTCATCAGTGGTCTTTTTGTACACCGTGGACGTACCACCAGCCCAAGGTGCTCCATCAGCTGCACTGCGGTCTGTTCCGTCTGAACATTGGGCACCAGAGGCAACCATAAGCCGCCCCCCCCACCATGGGTACAGATGTAGCTCCGGTACCGCCTACAGGCACCCACGTCCCACCTGAGCCTGATGAAGCTCCTCAAGATCAGGAGCCCCCACAGGACTCTTGTTCCTGGCCTCTTATCTTTCTCCTCACCGGATGAGGCTGTGGCAGGGTCCTCTTCCTCCGGCCCTCCCCCAATTGACATAAGGGCCCGTCAGGACCTCCTGCGACGAGTGGCGCAGAACATGAACCTGCAGTTGGAGGAGGTCCCTGAAATAGAGGACCCTGTAGTGGACATCCTATCTGCAGATGCCCCTACAAGAGTGGCCCTGCCTTTCATCCGCACGATACAGGCAGACATGGACACCATTTGGCAATCCCTGACTCGATCTCCCCCACAGCGAGGGGTGTAGAGAGAAAGTACATGGTACTCTCCAAGGGGTACGAGTATCTCTGCGTACATCCTCCTCCTTGCTCCCTAGTGGTCCAATCTGTAAACGAAAGGGAGCATCATGGCCAGCAAGCGTCTGCTCCCAAGTCAAAGGAGGCTAGGCGCATGGACCTACTGGGACGCAAAATATACTCAGCTGGGGGCCTTCAACTTTGGGTGGCAAACCAACAAGCCCTCCTAAGTAGGTACCGTTACAACACGTGGATGTCCTTGGAGAAGTTCACGGAGCTCCTTCCCAGGAGTCCCGACAGGAATTTGCAGCCCTGCTTGAGGAGGGTAAGAAGGTAGCAAGAACCTCCATCCAAGTGTCTCTGGATGCAGCGAACTCGGCGGCCAGAACTCTGGCTTTAGAAGTGACGATGAGGCGTATCTCCTGGCTCCAGGTGTCAGGCCTTCCTCTTGAACTACAACAGACTATTCAGGACTTGCCCTTTGAAGGCAAGGGGCTCTTTTCAGACAAGAATGACCCCAGATTACAAAACCTGAAGGACAATCGTGTAATCATGCGCTCACTGGGGATACACACACCAGTGACCCAACGCAGGTCCTTCCGGCCCCAGCCGCACTGTACTTACCCCCCACCTAGGCCATGACAGGAATTCAGCAGAAGGTGTGGCCGGGGGAACCGATGGAGGCAGTCTGGCCCCCAAGGGGGTCAAAATCAGGGCCCGCCTAAACCACCAGCGGGACCCAAACAGACCTTTTGAAGGGACACTCGAGGACAGCCCACCAGTTGTTTTCCCGGATCCTTCTCCTCTCTTTTACAACCACCTCTCCCATTTCCTCCCTGCGTGGTCCCAGCTAACTTCGGATCGTTGGGTCCTCTGCATGATGGAGTTGGGATACCACCTTCAGTCTGTTCAACCCCACCTTCCCACCCTCCCTCCTTGTCCCTCTTCAGGGACCCCTCTCACGAGCAATTCCTCTTACAAGAGGTCCAGTCGCTCCTTACCATTGGAGCTATAGAGGAGGTACCGAAAGATTTAAGGGGCAAGGGGTTTTATTCCCACTACTTCCTAATCCCCAAGGCCAAGGGAAGTCTAAGACCAATCCTAGACCTGCGAGGACTCAACAAATTCATGATAAAGTTGAAGTTCCGCATGGTATCCCTAGGGATCATTATCCCGTTGTTGGATCCTGGAGACTGGTATGCCGCCCTCAGTATGAAGGACGTGTATTTCCACATCGCAATTTACCCACCACACAGACGGTACCTCCATTTTGTGGTCAACCGTCAACAGTTTCAGTTCAGTCCTTCCATTCGGCCTTTCTACAGACCCGCGTGTTTTCACAAAATGCATGGCTGTAGTCGCGGCTGCCCTCTGTCGTCGGCGAGTGCACGTTTACCTGTATCTCGACGATTGGCTCATTCGAGGAACCCTCGAGTCACAAGTGAGACATCACCTGTGCATCATCAAAGCTCTCTTCAGGAGCCTAGGCCTGATGCTCAACATGGAGAAGTCTACTCTGATACCCACGCAGAGAATAGACTTCATTGGGGCGATTCTGGACTCCAGCCTGGCCAGAGCCGGCCTGCCGCAGCCTCGCTTTCAGGCGATGGCTACAATTATTCAAGGCCTCCAAACCTTCCCGACAACGTCATCTCGTGCGTGTCTCAGCCTGCTAGACTCACGTGACTGCCCGCACCTCTGTGACCAAACACGCCAGACTACGCCTCCGACCACTTCAAACCTGGCTTGCCTCAGTTTACAGACCGGATAAGGACAGCCTGGACAAGATATTCACTGTTCATCTGAACGTTCTAGGCTCCTTAACTTGGTGGCTGACTCCCACGTCGGTCTGTACGACCCAGCTGACCCACCGAGTGTTGCTAGGGTAAAAATCTTCCGACGATTGTGCACGTGGCGCGCGCACACCTAATTGGAATGGATATGAGCAACACATCTTGAAGAACAACAGTTACAAAGGTGAGTAACCATCTTTTCTCTCGCCTCTTTGTAACAACCTTTTATGTACTAGAAAACTGGTATCACGTCCCCTCTCGGTCTTCTCTTTTCCAGACTAAAGAAACAGTTTTTTCAGTCTTCCCTCATAGGTCATGTGTTCTAGACCTTTAATCATTTTTATTGCTCTTCTTTGGACTTCTCCAGTTTTTCCACATCTTTCCTGAAACGTGGTGCCCAGAACTGGACACAGTACTCCAGTTGAGGTCTAATCAGCACAGAGTAGAGTGGAAGAATTATTTTTTGTGTCTTACTTACAACACTCCTGCTAATACATCCCAGAATGATGTTTGCTTTTTTTGCAACAGTGTTACACTGTTGACTCATATGAGCTTGTAGTTCCACCATGACCCCCAATCCTTTCTGCAGTGCTCCTCCTAGCACAACATTTCCCCCATTTTGTGTATGGCAACTATTGTTCCTTCTTAAATGAAGTCCTTTGCGTTGTCCTAACTGAATTTCATTCATCTTACTTCAGACCAGTCTCCAATTTGTCCAGATCATTTTGAGTATAATCTATCCTCCAAGCACTTAACAACCCCTCCCAGCTTGGTATGTCCACAACTTTATAAGTCACTCTCTATGGCCATTATTTAAATATTGATGAAGATATTCGTAACACAACGCAGAACCCAGACTGGATCCCTGCGGGACCTCCCACTCGTTAATCCCTTCTAGAATGACTGTGACACCACTGATCAAACTACTCTTGGAATGGATTTTTCCAACCGTTGCACCCATTCTTGTAGTAGGCTCTCATTAAGGTTGCATTCCCTAGTTATTATAGAAGGTCATGTGAGACATTCAAAAGCTTTATTAAATGTCAAAGACATAGTACCATGACTACCCTTTACTTCCCTGTTTATCCACAAGGCTTGTTACCCTGTCAAAGAAAGCTCTCAGGTTGGCTTGACACATAATTTATCTTGCAAGAAATCCATGCTGACTGTTATTAATCTCTTATTATCTTCTAAGATGTTGGCAAACTGATTGCTTATTGATTGCTCCATTATCTTTCCAGGTACAAAAGTTAAGCTGACTAGTCTAATATCCCTGGGTGTCCTAATTTCCTTTTTTTATAGATGGGCACTATATTTGCCCTTTTCCAGTTTTCGGATCCCTCCATTCTTTCGTACTTTTCAAAGATAATCGCTAATGCTCAGATATCTCCTCGTCAGCTCCTTATGTTTCTAGGATGCATCTTTATCAGCGCCTGTGACTTGAAGTCATCTACTTTGTCTAAGTAATTTTTAACTTTTCTTTCTATTTTAGGCCTCTGATCCTACTCATTTTCACTTTGCTGTTCCACTGTTAGATGGTCCAGTCACCACCAAACCCTTCTTGGTTAGGAACTTGAAACAAAGAGTAAGCACCTTCTCCATGTTCCACATTTTCTTTGTCTTTCTTCCCCCCCTCCTCATATATTGTAATGCTTCCTGTCAGTAAGAATAAAATTATAATGACTCATGGAAACTGTCTGGAGAATATAAATAGTATTAACGTGTGGCCATTGACCCTTACAGTCATTAGGTATATATATTCAGCTGGTATTTGCGGGGAGAAGAGGTGCAGAAGGAGCTACAAGCTCACTTAAAGTAGGATCACTGTTCGTTTGAAACCAATTAGTGATGTCTGTAAACCAGAAATTGTTCATTGATACCTAAGCAGAGACTTAGAGGAGGAAGATCTTGTTATGTGAAATTTCTTGAAAGAACATAAGAACGGACATACTGGTCAGACCAAAGTCCATCCAGCCCAGTATCCTGTTCTCCCGACAGTGACCATGCCATTTGTTCCCCGAGGGAGTGAGACCTAGCAGGTGAATCGATCAAGTAGATCTCTCTCCTGCCATCAATCTCCCCCTCTACGAACAGAGTTAGGACACCATTTCCTGACCCATCTGAGCTTACATGCCATTAATGGACTTACCTCCCCATGAATTTATCCAGTTTCTCTTTTAAATCGACTGTTATAGTCCAGCCCTTCACAATCTCCTCAGGGCAAAGGAGTCCATTAGAGTTGAACTGTGTGCTTTGTGAAGAACTTCCTTTTGTTTTAAACCTGCTGCCTTACTTTCATTTGGTGGCCCTAGTTCTTATGGGAACAAGTTAACTAACTTTTCTCCTTATTTGCTTTCTCCACACCACGTCGTGATTTGATATACGTCTGTCATTAATTCCCCCCTTAGTCTCCTCTTTTTCCAAGCTGAAACAAGTCCTAGCTCTTATCTCTCCATATTGGACCCATTTCCCAACCCACTATCATTTTAGTGCCCTGTTTCGAACCTTTATTCTCAGTGCCAGTATATCTTTTTTGAGATGAGGAGACCACATCTGCTACGCAATATTCAAGATGTGGGTTGTACCATTTCTTATGCAAGCCAATAATATTTCTCCATTCTTGTTCTCTATCCCCTTTTAATGATTCCTAACACTCCTGTTGCTTTTTTCTTTTTTGACTCCTGCTGCACGCTGCTGATGTCTTCAGAGAAACTATTACCATGACTCCCAAGATTTCTTTCCCGATTCATCTGTAGCTAAATTAGCCCTCATATATTGTTGTATAGTGGGATTTTTCCTGAGTGTACACTACTATTAACATCTTATTCACATTACATTTCGTTTACCATTTTGTTTGCCCGTCACTTCTGTTTTGTGAGATCGTTTAGTTCTTCACAGGTCTGCTTTGGTTTTTAACTATCATTGAGTAGTTTAGTATCATCTGCAAACTTTGCCACCTCACTGTTTCCCTTTCTCCAGCATCATTTATGAATACATTATTAGATTGGATCCTAGACTGACCTCGGGGAACCACCACCAATATACCCCTCTCCTCCTGAAATTTCAATACTATTCCTTGCCCTTTGTTCCCTTTCTTTGTAACCAGTTCTTTCAGTCCATGATAAGGACCTTCCCTCTGTATCCCAGTGAAACTTAATTTACATAAAGAGTGCCTTTTGTGAGGGGACCTTGTCAAAGGCTGTCTGGAACATCTAAGCACCCATCATCGGTTCCACTGGATCCCCTTGTCCACAATTGTTTGCTGACCCTTACAAAGAACTTAATAGATTAGTAGACACGAGCTTTCCCTTTTACTTTACAGAAACCATGTTGACTTTTGCCCAACAGTTTGTTTTTCTATGTGTCTGACAATTTTATTCTTTACTATTGTTTCAGCTAATTTTCCCGGTACTGACGTTAGACTTACTGGTCTGTAATAGCCAGGATCACGGCTAGAACCCTTTTTAAATATTGGCGTTACATTAGCTATCTTCCAGTCATTGGGTACAAAAGCTGATTTAAAGGACAAGTTACAAACCATGATTAATAGTGCCGCAATTTCACATTTGAGTTCTTTCACTCTGGGTGAATGCCATCTGGTCCCAGTGTCTCCCAAATGCTGCTGGCATGGTCCTGGGGAGGGTGAGAGGAAATGAAGTGTAACGACAAACCTGGAAGGGAGCAAAAACTGTCAGGATCTAAGTATTTTAGGGTCTACTCTGCCAAGAACAGATAATGTTCAAATGGCAACCGAAATCAGAGAGAGTACTGGGAAGTGGCTTGTGCAAGTCAGGTCAGAAATAGTGTTAGCTGAAGATGGTAAGAATGGGAAAGTGGGTGCCAAAGTCCTTGTGCTTCAAAGGGAAAATATGACAGAGGGGAAGTTGTTGGCAAGTATGATTGGGATCCTTGTTTTGCTTACAGACGGCAAGTTTGGGTTCCGGCATGTGCTGGATTATTCAACAGAGTGGGTGAGGAACACTTGCACATGTTTGCATACTACTGTTAAGCATTGTTAGAGTTTGTGTCTACCTCTCAAGCAGGTTGGGAAATGTAAAACTGAGGGGCAGTTAATGCTGAAAAAGTACAGTCAGGTCTTATCTACCATGAATTACCCTCAGTAGGTGTTTAATTGGCCCCCTTTCGATTTTTCAGCACAATAGCCCCAAGCACATCAGGAAAGTGGATAAAACCTGTCTGACAAGAGGAAACATCAGTGACTGTGCTGGGGATTATGCTGTGTGAGCAAGAAGAGGAGCCCAGAAATCATGAGAATTATGGGAAATTTCTGTAGCATATGAGAGAGCATTCCATAATTATCTGATTACGTGTGATCCCATAGACAGGAGCATTCTCTGACTACCTAAGGGAGAGTGTATAAAAGATTGTCTGTGCCCTTAAAGGAGGGCTAGCTAAGTGGTGACATAGTGCACAGTGTTAATGACTGACTATCTTTGCTCTGTCTGAATTCGCATGGATTATTCAGGCTTGATGTTATTGTTATTCAGAGAAACATCAGTTTAGATGAATCTCAAGTGTTCCCCAATTTCATAGCACTTGTGTGCTATATATACAATTAGGAAGCACACAGTTCTGAAAGTTTTCAGCTGGCCTTGAGTAGTTGTCATTCCATGGTTCCTAAGATGAACCTAGCTTTTCTGAAAATCTAAGAAAAATAATTATTTAACACAGGCAAGTCTTGTCCATGCAATATATAGCTGAAAGTGAGGTCTGAATGACATACAGTAAAATCTTTTAAAGTAACTTTTTTGTTTTACCAGTTAAATTGGGCAGGTTCTTACTGACCTAGGTCATAGTTTAACTTGGGGGAGGGGTTTCTTTAAAATAATTTCCTTAGTAAGATCAGTCTGAGTTGAATGAAAAAAACCCCCACTCCTCTGCTCTCTTCATGCTATTCAGATGAATGGGAGTGAAAAAGAAAAGGAGAGAGTTTTCAGAGTTACTTTTTCAGTCACATCATGCTGGATCTAAGTCAGAAAGGAATGATTTTACAAGAGAGACCCTAAAGATAAACTGTAACCTAGATTAGCAGAATTCAGGTTGTTTTGTAAAATTTGGTAACTGTGTTACTTCCTGAAGCATGCTCTACAAATTATTTTAATCACAAATCTTTGTATTAGTGCTCTTTCAGGAATTTAACATAATACAAAAAGTTTGCTTTTGGATATTGTAATCATTAAGTTAATAAACTCCCTGAAGTGAAAAGCTGCTCAGTACAAACTATTTTAAAAGTGCAATTTACAAGAATTTTCTTTAGAAATATGCATCCCTCCGCGGAGAGTTGAGGGTGTGGGGTGCTTTTTTTTTTTTTTTTTTTTTTTAAACACTGAAACTGCCACAATAGCAGTTTGGAAGGTTCCCAGTTAATTTGGAACACATACTTTAAATTGAACTTTCTCTTAAGAGAAAGGTTCAGTACTTAACAAATAAAAGTATGGATGTTTCCAAATTAACTGGTGAAGCTGCCAAAACTTACCGTAAACTGCTTATTGTGGCAGTTTTCAGTGTTTAAAACAATAAAAAAATAAAAAAAAAAAAAAAAAAAAAAAGCACCCGCACAGACCCTCAACTTCTCCGCGGAGGGATGCATATTTCTAAAGAAAATTCTTGTAAATTGCAAGATTTTTTTAAAAAATAGTGTTGGTACTGAGCAGAACTTTTCAACTTCAAGGGAGTTTATTAACTTAATCGATTAACAATTTACCAAAAGCAACTTTTGTGGTAAAATTAATGTTATTCTGAAAGGCACTAATACCAAAGATTTGTGATTTAAAACTAATTGTTGAAGCATAGCTTCAGGAAGTATGCAACCAATATTCTAATCCCAAATTACAAAACAGTAATAATGATAATTGATGTCATCTTCTAATTCTTTGAGTACTTCTGTTTTTAACTTCTGGGCATTTTGTAAGATGTGTTTTGATGACATGTTTTTTCACCTGAAAGCATCTATTATAAATGGTGGTTTCATATTTATATACCTAGATCACACTGTTACAAAATATAATCAGTTCAGAGTGGCTCAATTATATATACCACTAACATGTTTTATTGGCCAGAGCATCTTATACTTAACTGAAAATTGTAAAGTTCTGGATATTTCTGTCTGCTATATAATGAATCGTTGTTTGCAGTGTTGTAACTGTGTTGGTCCCAGGATATTAGAGAGACAATGTTGATCCAATAAAAGATATTATCTCACTTACCTCGTGTCTCTAATATAATGAACGTGACTTTCTGGTTCACCATCAGATGAAAACTAGTGAATAACATCATAGAACATTGCGGGCTTATCCCAACCTTCCTGCATATCACTGTGTAAGGCCCTTTGGACTTAAGACATGTTACAGTTCATTTTACCTAACAAATGAGTCAGCTTTCGAGTCCTTGAGTATATTGATGCCTCAAGGGGTTAGCTGTTGGAATTACCATTAGATGTGTATGTATTTTAAAGATGCAAATTTAAACTAGTGTGTACTGATGGTGAAGTTCATCTTTTGGCTGAAGCTGCATGCTTACTTATCCTACATTAGGGATTTCTTTGCAAAACTGAATATCTTAGAAAACAATATTAACAAGCAGCTGAAGATAGTGAAAAATGTAATCACATTTGCAAAACTGAACATAAGCACTAGCCCTCTGGTTCTTTTAACTTTCCTTTTGTTTCATCAGTACATTTCATGGAATCACAGGACTGGAAGGGAGCTTGAGAGATCATCTAGTCCAGTTCCCTGCACTCATGGCAGGACTAAGTATTATCTCGACCATCCCTGACAGGAGTTTGTCTAACCTGCTCTTAAAATTCTCCAATGGTGGAGATTCCACAATCTCCCTAGGCAATTTGATGGTGGCTTTTGTTTTGTCCTAGTATCTACTAATTATTTTTGTTACCTGAGGTTATATAATAAAGGAGATTGTAGAATCATCATAGTTGACAATTTAACTTTGTCATAACACACAGTCAGCAATTGCTAGCACTCTGAAGCAATGGGTTTGAATAGCTGCCACACCGTGTGCATGCTTTTAAACCCGAGACAAATGCTGAACTCATTAAAAATACAAGATATACATGTATATGCGTATAAGGAGTTTTGGTGCCAAGCTCTCCTTTGAGGATACGTTTAATGCTAATTAAATTGGTTATGTTCTATCCGGTATCAGGGCAATCTTGATGTTTGGTTAACTACTGCCAGACTGACTCAGTTGTTAGTATTGGAATAATGTGGGATGGGGTTTCAAATGAGAAAGGACTGTGTAATTAAAAAGTAGCTGGGTATTTTTTGTGGTAGGGAGGAATGGCCCATAAGTTGCCGTTCCAGGTTCTTTAGTTACATTTGGTGACAACAGCTGGGAATCTTTGTGCAGCTAGTAGCCTCTAGCTGTAGAGTTTCTGGGTAGAAAGTTCCGCGCAGAGTGGATGTGTATGGCATCTGAAAGGCAAGACTGAAATAATTGGGTTTGCCATACAGTAGTTGAACCGTTATGTGGTTATCAGACTCTTCTGACCCAATCCAAACAGCATCTGAATTTTTACAGTAGTAAACTGGAACAGGAATAGTAGAAAATTACTGGTACTTCATTGGCTCTGGCTTTGTTCTGTGTTCTTTTTTTGTGACTCTACCATCAGCACCAGAAATGGCCTATCTCCTTCCCCTGCTCCCTCCCCCTCCCCCATTTTAACAAAACAAACATACATACTCTGGGATATTTAAGTATTAATTCTCCACCACTTTGGCCTTGCCCTTCTTCTACACTTTTACAAAGATTTTCGGACAATTGTTCTCCCCCTGCCCCCACACCTGGCTGGGAGGGAGCGAATCATGACCTGGCCTGGTTGGCCGGCACCAGGGTCCTGCTTTGCATTGATGGTAGCTGGGTCCTTACCTGTCAGTTACCAAAACTGCAGTAGAGGGTCCTATTGGTGCCGGGGACCTGCTACCTGAGGGCTTTGGGTTGGTCAGCAGGGAGAGAAAGCTAAGGAGAATGTGTGTGGGGTGGGACTGGGGGGGTAGGGCTAAGAACTCGGGGAGGGTCGGGCCCTTTGGGGTGTGGAGGGGTCTTTGGCAGTCCTTCTGACGCCTTTGTTATCTATCCATTCTAGCACAAAGATCATAGTTAAAGGACTGTTCAAATTATGAACAGTTTTTCATTAGAGACAGGCAGCAGGAAAGTTATATCTGACACATGAGCAGTTAAGAGGTGCATGTGTTGAAGAAAAATCTTTTGGTATAGTGATGTAGGAAACCACGCTTGTTTTTAATGCCTTCTAAACATTAACTGCACTGAAAGTAGACATCGATACTTTGTGAGGCAAGGGTATGACTGATAGCGACTATCCTAGAGGTAAGTATCCTCATACAGCTCCATATTTTGGAGTAGACTGTTACAATATTGTCTTGTAATACTGGAACAATCATAGAAGTGAAGGATGGAAGGGACCTCAGTAGGTGATTTACTCTAGTCCCCTGCACGCCAGGCAGGACTAAGTAATAATTGGACCATTCCCTGACCAGGTGTTTGTCTAACCCAGTGGTTCTCAATCTATTTACCATTGTGGGCCACACATGCAGTTCTCTGTGTTACGTTGGCCGCATCCACACAATATATATACTATCTGCATGGCCCTGAGGATGTCACATGGGCGGTAGCTGTGAGCTGATTGGGCTGCAAGAGGACTGTGGGTTGAGAGCCATTGGTCTAACCTGTTCTTAGCCTCTTGTGACAGAGATCCCTCATCCTGCCTAAGCAATTTGTTCCAGTACTTCTCTACCTTGATAGTTAGGAATTTTTTCCTAATGTCCAACCTAAACCTCCCCTGCTGCAATTTAAGCCCGTTGTTTCTTGTCCCATCCTCAGAGTTTAATGAGAACAATTTTTCACCCTCTTCCTTCTAACAATCTTGCTTGCACTTGAAAATTATCATCATGTCCCCTCTCTGCCTTCTCTTCTCCAGACTAGATGAGCCCGTGTTCTTCTGTCTTCCCTCACAGGTCAGGTTTTCTAGACCTTTAATTATTTTTGTTGCTCTTCTTTGGACTTTCTCCAGTTTGTCCACATCTTCCTTGAAATGTGGTGCCCAGAACTGGACACAATACTCCAGTGTGGAGTAGAGCAGAAGAATTACTACTTGTGTCTTGCTCACAGCACTACTCCTAACACATCCCAGAACGATGTTTGGTTTTTTTGCAACTGTTACACTGTTGACTCAGATTTATCTTGTGATCCACTTATAAGACCCAGATCCCTTTCCACAGTTGCTCTTCCTAGGCAACTATTTCCCATTTTGTAGATGCAGTTGATTGTACCTTCCTAAGAGGAGCACTTTGCATTTGTCCTTATTGAATTTCATCCTGTTTACTTCAGACCATTTCTCCATTTTGTCCAGATCATTTTGAATTATAATCCTATCCTCCAAAGCACTTACAACTTCTCCCAGTTTGGTATTGTCCACAAACTTTATAAGTGTACTCTCCATCCCATTATCTAAATAATTAATGAAGATAATGTAATTGTTATATTGAATTTTTACAGGTGGCAATAAGTAAGGTTGCATTGCTACAGAAAGGGAGAGCTCAATTAAAGATGACAACCAATCTTTTTAAATTATTACTGATTTTTGAGGGCTCAGCACTTTCTCAAATCACAGTATTTCAGATTGGGCACATAGGAAATGAGGCACTCAAATCACCAAACACTTTTGAAAGTCTTTGCCAGAATCTCCACTCAGGCTGCACCTTCAATTTATAGGAACATAACCTAGTAGGAATTGCCCTACTGGAACAGGCCAGTGGTTCATCGAATTCAGTATCCTGTCTCCAGCAGTGTTTAGTACCAGATAATAATTCAGAGGAAGGTGCAAGAAACCCTGCAGTAAGTACTTGCTGAAAAACCTGCCCACAGGGGAAGCTTCTTTCTCACTCCCTTCTATTAGTGGTTGGTTTATGCCTTGAAGCATAAGAGTTTATATCCTTTCCAAAGCTCACTTTTTAAAATATTTAATCCTTACTATTACAGTAGATCAGTGGTTCATAGAAGATTAGGGTTGGAAGAGACCTCAGGAGGTATCTAGTTCAACCCCGTGCTCAAAGCAGGACCAACCCCAACTAAATCATCCTAGCCAGGGCTTCCTCAAACCGGGCCTTAAAAACCTCTAAGGATGAAGATTCCACCATCTCCCCTAGGTAACCCATTCCAGTGCTTCACACCCTCCTAGTATAATAGTGTTTCCTAATATCCAACCTAAACCTCTCCTGCTGCAACTTGGAACTCCTTTTTCTGTCACTTCTCAAACAAAAATTTTCAAACTATTTTTTTTTTTTGAGATGGGGGCTCCTCTTTGGAAGTATTACAGGTTGACAGCCAGTGTTCCCTCTAATTTTTCCCACCCATATTGGTACACATAACAAAATTCTTGTGGTGGGGGTGGGACCAAGGGATTTGGTGTGTGAGAGGGGGCTCAGGGTTGGAGTGCAGAGGTATGAGGGTTCTGGCTTGGAGTGTGGGCTCTGGAGTGGGGCCAGGGATGAGGAATTTGGGGTGTAGGAGGGTGCTACGGGGCTATGGTGGGGAGAGAGGACTCCTCCCAGCTTTCTCTCCCTGCACCTGGGCATCTTCAGGGCTGGGGTCACTGGAAAGGCACCCCTTCCTGATAGGTCCAGGCTGGGGGAGGAGTGCCGCAGCGGTCTGGGCTGCACTGGCCACAGCAGGTCCCCGGGTGAGTTCCCTGAGCACCTGCGTGGTGCTAAGAAGGCTGCTGCATGGCTGTGCATCTTACAGGAAACTTAGATGACCACCTTCCGCCCACCTCCAAGTGATGACCCCCCCCATACAATGCTACACTTTACTTCTGGCTGCTGCTGGCAGCGGCGCTGCCTTCAGTGCTGGGTGCTTGGCCAGTGGCCATTGTTCTCCACCTGACCAGCTCTGAAGACAGGGCAGAAGTAAGGGTGACAATGCCATGATCCCCCTGTAATGGACTTGGGACCCCTTTTGGGTCAGAACCTCCAGTTTGAGAATCGCTGCAGTAGATGCTATTTAAAATCTATCTTCTTTTAAACTGTCCCAAATAGTCTAGGCTAGTGATATTCTGGCTGAGGCTCATGACCCGCAAGTGGCTCTTTAATGTAACACTGTGATTTAATTATTAACCAATCTAAGTTATTAACCAGTAAGGATGCTTTTACTATGTTATTAACCAGTGGTAGTCAATAAAATAATATTTTGCCAGTCATTTTGCTTTGAGGAAAAAATTCAGATACGTAAAACTAAATATTTTCCTGTCATACTGTTTAAATGTGAATATATAGTAAATGAAAACCACTTAACATGTTTTGTTCCAAGATTCCACTTTTTGTCTAGGACCTTGTTCAGTATAGTCCTTTGAACCACCATGTCATGGTATAATTCCCCACTCTGAACCTTAGCGTCCAAGAGATGGGGTACCAGCATGAATCCCTCTAAGCTTGACTACCAGCTTAGAACCTGTAGCGCTGCCACCCCAGGAATTCCAGTGCCTGGTACACTCTGGTCCCCTGAAGACCTTGCCCGGGGAACCCCAAGACCCAGACCTTCTGGATCTTACCACAAGGAAAGTAAACCCTTTCCCCCACTGTTGCCTCTCCCAGGCTTCCCCTCCCTGGGTTACCCTGGAAGATCACTGTGATTCAAACTCCTTGATTCTTAAACAGAGAGGAAAATGCACCTTCCCCCCTCCTTCTCTCTCCCCTCCCAGACTCCCCCTGAGAGAGACAGTAATCCTAACAGAGAGAAATTAGCCTTTCTCTCCCTCTTCCCTCCTTTCTCCCCACCAATTCCCTGGTGAATCCAAACCCCGTCCCCTGGGGTCTCACACCAGAATAAAAAAACAATCAGGTTCTTAAACAAGAAACTTTTAATTAAAGAGAGAAAAACAGTAAAAATGATCTTTGTAAATTTAAAATGGAATAGGTACAGGGTCTTTCAGCTATAGACACTGGGAATACCCTCCCAGCCTAAGTATACAAGTACAAATTAAAATCCTTTCAGCAAAATACAAATTTGAACTCCTTCCAGCCAAATGCACATTTGCAAATAAAGAAAACAAACATAAACCTAACTCGCCTTATCTACCTAGTACTCACTATTTTGAACTGATAAGAGCCTGTATCGGAGAGATTGGAGAGAAACCTGGTTGCACGTCTGGTCACTCTCAGAACCCAGAGAGAACAACCACCAAATTCTAACAGCACACACAGAAACTTCCCTCCCTCAAGATATGAAAGTATCCTGTCCCCTGATTGGTCCTCTGGTCAGGTGACAGCCAGGCTCACTGAACTTGTTAACGCTTTACAGTCAAAAGAGACATGAAGTACTTCTGTTCTATTAACTCTTACTTATCTGTTTGACACACCATGACTCCCACCTCCCCTCCCCACAAAAATACATACACCATTAAATTAATACAATGGACACCAAAGATACTAAACTTAATTTATAGATTCCAAGACTAGAAGGAGCCACTATGACCATGTAATGTGACCTCCTGTATAACATAGGCCTGAGAACTGACCCAAAATAATTCCTAGATGATATATTTTAGAAAAACATTCAATTTTGAGTTAAAAATTGTCTGTGATGGCAAATCCACCATGACCTCGGTAAATTGTTCCAATGGTGAATTACTCTCTCCATTATAAATTAAAGCCTTATTTCTATTCTAAATTTGTCTAGCTTCAACTTCCAGCCAATGGATCATGTTAGACCTTCCTCTGCTAGATTGAAGAGCCCAGTATTAAATATTTATTTCCACACCCCTTAACCTTCTCTTGTTAAGCTAAGTAGATCGAGCTGTTTGAGTCTATTACTATAAGGCAGGTTTTCTAATCCTTTAATCATTCTCATGGCTCTTCTCTAAACCTTCTCCAATTTATCAACATCCTATTTGAATTGTGGACACCAGAACTGTACCCAGTATTCCGTCAGCTGTCTCACCAGTGATAAATCTAGAAGTAAAATAGCCTCTCTACTTCCACACAAGACTCCCCTGTTTATGCATCCCAGGATCTCATTAGCTCTTTTCGCCACAGCATCACGCTGGGAGCTCGCGTTTAAGGCTTGCAGAGACCTCCCTGACATTCTCTGCTTCAGCCCCAGGGGCTGCAGGACTCTGGAGCTGACAGCCAGTGGGGCCCTGGCCGGCTTCTGGCGGCAGCAGCGACAAGTGATGGGGCCCCCTGTAAAATTCCGGCACCAGGTGACAGACCCCTGAGGGTTCCAGCAATGGACAACTGTCTCGCCTCGTGCAAGCGTCTGGGGTGCCCTGTTTTCTATTTGGGAGATATGGTCACCCTGCAGCTCCCAGCCGCCATGGGCAGAGAGGTAACCCCACAGCTCCCAGCCACCACAATGGTGGGGGAAACCACAGAGCCGCAGCAGCAAAAGTCACAGACAGATCACAGCTTCCCTTAATTTTTGTTTATTGCCCGTGACTGTCCATGACTTTTACTAAAAATAACCATGACAAAATCTTAGCCTTAGTCATGTTCAGCTGATTATCCATCACAACCCTCAAATCGTTTTCAGAGTCCCGGCTTCCCAGGACAGAGTCCCCCAGACTGTAAGGACAGCTGACATTTTTTGTCCCCAGCTGTATGCATTTACCTTAGCTGCATGTTTGTGCCCAGTTTACCAAGCAGTCCAGATTCCTCTGGATCTTTTACAAGTCGGCTTCATTATTTACCCATTCTCCCAGTTTCTGTGTCATCTGCATACTTTGTCCGTGATCGTTTTGTTTTTTTCCAGGTCATTGATAAAAATATTAAATAGCATGGGGCCCAGAACTGATCCCTGCAGGACTCAACTGGAAACACACCCTCTCAGTGACAATCCCTCATTTAAAATTACATTTTGAGTCCTGTTAGCCAGTTTTTAATCCATTTCATATATGCCATGTTAATTTTATATCATTCTAGTTTTTTAAACAAAATGTCATGTGGTACTGAGTGAAATGCCTTACACAAGTCTAAGTATATGACGTCAACACTATTTCCTTATCGAAGTTGTAATCTCATAAAAAAAGATATCAAGTTAGTTTAACAGGATCTGTTTTCCATAAACCCATGTTGATTTGCATTAATTACATTACCCTCCTTCAGTTCTTTATTAATTGACTCCCATATCAGCCGCTCCATTATCTTGCCTGGGATTGATGTTAAACTGCCAGACCTATATTTACCTGGGTCATCCCATTTGCCCTTCTTAAAAGTTGGCACGTTAGCTTTCTGCATTTCTACCAACTTCCATTTTCCTTCCATTTGTTACATTATTATTATTATTTTTTTTTATGGCAACCTTCACTTCCCCCCCAAGATCTGTTTTTGAATTGGCATGGCTTTCTTCCTCAAATGTCAGATTGTGGCTTTTTGGGCATCTTGTAAGGTGTTCTTAAATGAATGCCAATTATCGTTCACATTTTTCTGTTTAAATTCTTCCTCCCGGCTGATTTGGTTCATATTTGTTTGAGCTTTATGAAATCGGCCCTATTTAAAGCAAAATATATATCACTGGTCTAGACTTTATTTTGCTCACACGTTAAATGTGATCAAGTTATGATCACTTATATCTAAGATACCTTTATTTTTTTAGTTCTGTGATCAGTTCCTTTTTATCTGTTAAGTCAAGGTCTAATAAAGAATTCCCCTGTGTTGGCTGTAACACTTTCTGAATTAGGAAATTGTCATCTGTAATGTTTAAAAATTCCAAGGATATTTGAGTACTGGCAGCATATGTCACTCAGACTGAAGTTCCTCATGATCATAGTTTTTCAATAAAGTCTTGCAAGGATATTGCATGGAATTGCCGTATCTGTTACAACCATAACCATAGCCAGTATTCTAGATGAGGTTTTACCAGTGCGTTATGCTATGGCAGTAAATACTTCCCTATTTCTGCTGCAGATGTCTCACCTGATACATCCTAGGATCGCATTTGCCTCTCTCTCTCAGGACTGCATCACTTTGGTGGCTAATAATTGTCCTTTGATCAACTTAATACAGCCAGGTCTTTCTCCTCCTCTGTCGTTTCCGATGAGCCTTTGTTTGTGAAGATGTAATCTGTTCATATTTTTTGAAGGGCACTGTTGATACAGAGCACAGATCAAAGGGAGACCAGATCCTGCTTGGGGCCTTTGTGTGCTAACATTAATCTAAATTATTAATAAAGTAAACAAAAATGTACAGTGTTGGGAAATAGTGAGATGTTTACTGGTATACACACATTTTGGAAACTTAACATTCTACCCCAAATTACTCTCCTTAGTGTATGGGCTGTGCAGCAGGCTAGTGTGCTGGTGATCCCATGGAGGAATTTTTGAGGAGCCAGCACAGCAGTGACTGGTTTATGTTCCAGCTTCAGAGCTGACACTAAGCTTGGAGGAGTGGTAGATATGCTGGAGGGTAGGGATAGGATACAGAGGGACCTAGACAAATTGGAGGGTTGGGCCAAAAGAAAGCTGATGAGGTTCAACAAGGACAAATGCAGAAGTCCTGCACTTAGGAAGGAAGAATCCCATGCAGTGCTACAGACTAGGGACCGAATGGCTAGGAAGCAGTTCTGCAGAAAAGGACCTAGGGGTTATAGTGGATGAGAAGCTGGATATGAGACGACAGTGTGCTCCTGTTGCCAAGAAGGCTAATGGTGTTTTGGGCTGTATAAGTAGGGGCATTGTCAGCAGATTGAGGGATGTGATCATTCCCCTCGATTCGACATTGGTGAGGCCTCATCTGGAGTACTGTGTCCAGTTTTGGGCCCCACACTACAAGAAGGATGTGGAAAAATNACTGTTCCCAGTGGTAGCAGATGACAGAACAAGGAGTAATGGTCTCAAGTTGCAGTGGGGGAGGTTTAGGCTGGATATTAGGAAAAACTTTTTCAGTAGGAGGGTGGTGAAGGACTGGAATGGGTTACTACGGAGGTGGTGGAATCTCCTTCTTTGGAGGTTTTTAAGGTCAGGCTTGAGAAAGCCCTGGCTGGGATGATTTAGTTGGGGTTGGTCCTGCTTTGAGCAGTGGGTTGGACTAGATACCTCCTGAGGTCCCTTCCAACCCTGATATTCTATGATTCTGTGGAGTAGCCCCCATTCCACCCATACTTCCTCTCCATGGGGGAGATGGCTGATAGTTGTGCATAGCCACAGATCCATCAGACTTGCCCTTTTTGCAGTCTGTCCTATCCAGAAGTCCCTACTGAGGAGATGCACAGAGTCCTTGCGCCGCTCCCACGTATACATCCCTATATAGCCTTCCCAAATCCTACCCATCCTGCTGTGCTGCAGAAACATACCACTTCTGCTGCAGGAATGACTCTGTTCTTAAAAAATAAATAAATACATACATACTCCGGATATCGTTTAGAACAGGATTTACTCCTGAAAGAACTGATGGTACATATTTTTCAAAAGAATATTTGACCCTTAAGTACTGCACAGTCTCCTATGATAGTCCTCTGTTTATTTTGGTCAATGTGCCCTCCTTTGTTCCCTGACTAAATCAACATGTGCTACTTACCATGCTGTCATTTAACCTCCTTGGTAAATTACAGTTGCATGTGTACCCTATAATTGCCAGTGAAATAGCCCGTAATATTTTTACACAAATGAAACTACACAAACCTGCATTGTACTGTACTGAATATTAAATAGCGATCCTTGCTTTGTAGTTTAGGGTAAAACATGTGCCTGATCAGAGTGGCACATCATCTTCTGTTGCTATAAACTACTAAGAAAGCATGTGATCAGTGACTTCCAATGTCTGATTCTTCAAAGCATCCCTGCCAAAGAAATAGTCATGAGCTTGTTAGTTAGTTGTATACAATCCATAACATGCAATGGTTAAGCATTAATATTCATAGACCATGCTTAAAGATCAAGAATGAATCCTATGGAATGAAACCTAGGACATCTGATTGTTGGCTCTGTGAAATTTCATAAGGAGCTCATAGAGATTTAAGTTTTGCCTATGAAAGGAAGTCACTGTTTCATGAACTTGATGAAGAATTAAGTGGAATTGCTTGTCTTGGAAAGGTTTTGCTGATCTAGAATATTGAAGAATTTAGACTAATGTGTCTTTCACGGTCTGATTTAATCACTTAAAAATGTAGCTAGGCTGCTTGACAAAGGACCAGACTTCGTACTCTGAAAGACAAATTGTCTTTCTTGCCCATCTTTCCCCATTTTGATAATCATATAGATGCCCTTTTCCAAGCAGTTCCATTAAATTAATGAGACCACTTCATTCAGAGGTGTGGCTGATTTAAGATTAACTTCTTTGATAGCCATTAGCAGTCTGCAGGGTCTAATTTCTTCAGTTAGTGATTAGGGAGCTGACCCTGCTTGTCCATTGGAGCATAGTGCTTTGCATCCAGAGAAATGGTATTTATATGGTGCTTTAGAGATTGGAGACCATCCGTGTAGTCTGGGTTAATTGCATTATATAATACATTCCTTTCCACTTTATAATATTTTAAAAGCCTTAAAATTAAGGGTGTAAGAGTTTGAATCCTCTTTTGGGTATCTCACTGAATTCTAAATTGATTCTTGTTTAAAATCTTCCACATTTTCTTTGCAAGTGTTTCCCATCAGTGTTCCACTTTGTCATCCACCACACAGGGCCAAGGAAAAAGATTTCCCCTTGATTTTTTGCTTTAGCACAATTACTGCCAAATGGCAAATACTTTCGTCTGCTGGATCAAGGGGTGTGCTATTGGTATTGAGCTAAGTTTCCTCTAAGCTGCACATGTTTGCAGCAGGCTATCAAGGGCCACGCAGGCGGGGAGAGGCACCTCTCCCCTGGCTGCGGCAGCGCTGGGACCTGGGGAGAGGCACTTTCTCCTGGCCCCGGGCTGCTGTGACAAGAGAGGGCTGGGGGGAGTCCTCTCTCCCTGCTGCACCCTTGGGGCAGCCTGCACCCGAAATGCATAATTGTCGGAGCCCTCAACGCACCTCCCCCATCCCGCACTCCAGCCCTCTGCCTCAGCCCTGAGCCCAGTCCCACACCGTGAACCCCTCATCCCCAACCCCACCCCAGAACCCTCACCCCCAGCTGGAGCCTTCTGTCCCAACCCTGAGCCCCGTCCTGCACCCCAAGCCCGTCATCCCCGGCCCCAGTCCAGAACATGCACCCCCAGCCAGAGCCCCCCCCCCCCCCCACCTCAACCCTGTGCCCAAGCCCTGAGACCCCTTCCACACCCCACATCACCTCCATATTGGTGCACATAACAAAATTAATTCTGCCCATAGATCTAAAAAATAGAAGGGAACATTGGTATGAGGTGTGCGAAAGAAGGAACATTGGATAGGGTTTTTTTGATGTTTTAACTTGCCCAGAGAGTACTGCCCATCTGCACTGTCTGAATCAAGGAGTCTTAACTGACAAAATGTGCTAGGACGAAGGGCTGGTAAAACCAGTCTATAGATGTTGTGAAAAGTATGTTACATTTTTTCCTCAATAGCAGAGTGACTGATTGGCTGTAGATGTTCCTGACATCTTCTGACAGAAAGGGTTACTTTATCTGAAAACAGCACAGTTACAGATGAGAGAGCTCCAGAAAAGTGTCACTCATTTTTACTAGTGACATCTATCACTTCCTAATTATAGCTGCTTTCAGATACAGAAACAAGTTCTCTTCACTGTCCCTTTAGAGACAGGGTTAAAGCATTTTCTTTATGCCAGTGGCACTGGAAGCAATAGGATTAAATTGATTAACTTAGTGTGTATATGTATTATATATACATACACATGTGCATACACATGCTCTGTGTAAAATTGGCAATGACCACAATAGTCAAGGTTGCATAACCCTTTCTAGTGTAAGCACCTGTTTTCAGCTACCAAATATTTGTGGAGTGTTGAAGGCTGAATTTTTCCATTTGAATGCATTTTTTAAACATAGATCAAAATAGTTTAAGCAGTTTTGAAAGTAAGAAGAATGGCAGAAAGAGAAAGTTTTCCCATTTAAAAAAATAGAAATTTGGTAGTGAAATGAGAGGTGACTTTTACTGTTCTTAAAAAATGTCACTTTGTGCATGTTTGTTTGTTTTGCACTGGAGTTGTAAGTTTTTGAGATGTTAGTAACAAATTATAGATACGTAAAATTTTCAACAGCATCAAAGTGATTTAGAAGCCTGAATCCCCATAGAAAAGCGAAAAAATTTTGAGAGATTAAAAGTGGTTCCTCTGTAACTCATCTCTTATTTTCTGACTGTTTTGGGTCTTCTCAACATCCATTTCATCCTGATTTTCAAGGCCTGAAATGAGAGGTCTGTCTTTTATTCTGTCCTGTGGGGGCTGCACATGGCTTGCTCCCTTTCTTTGTTCCTGGATTCACTGAATGGGTGTTTGGAAGCTCTCTCTGCTTGCTGTGCCTCCTCCTAGGGACCAAGCACTCTGCTACCTCAGGATGGTGGCTTGTGCCAAGGTTTCTTGAAAAGCAGTGTAAAACGGGCCAGTTTTGTTTTGAGAGTAGCATTATGGTGAGCTTTTCAAAAGCATTCAGTGTTGGCCTACCTGAGCTCCCACTGAAGTCAGTGGTAAAGCTCCCTGAGTTAGGTCATTTTTGAGAGCTTTTGAAAAATCTGATGGCCACATTTCAGATTTCTAGTGCAAGCACTGCCTAGAGCTCTCCAGTGCTGATTCCAAAGCCTCCTCTGTTTCTTGGCATAAGAACCGACATTAGCAGCTGCATCTATTATCTGATGGACTTGTTAATCTGAAAGCTTCACGTCTGCCGGAGTCCTTTGAATAGCTGAGAGTCTGAATTTTAATTTGTTTAATCCTGAATTCCGTGTAGGTTTCAACTCTTCTACTGGACACTAAGGGCATGGCTACACTTACATTTTTGCAGTGCTGGTAGTTACAGCTGTGGTCGTACAGCTGTGTAGGGCCAGCGCTGCAGTGTGGCCACACTGACAGCGACCAGCGCTGCAGTGTGGCCACATTTGCAGCATTTGCAGCGCTGTGGGGAGTGGTGCATTGTGGGCGATCGCTGCATTGTAGGGCAGGCCATCTCCAATGCGTTCAAGTTGGCTGCAACGTGCTTTTCAAAAGGAAGGAGGGGGATGGGGGTGGAGTGTGACAGGGACGCTTGCGGGAGACAGAGAGAGGTGGATTTTTGAGGAGGCAAGACAACTGTGGACAGCTCCCTGACTTGCAAGTTTCAAAAGAGGGGGGTGGCGTGGAGTGTGGGACGAAGGAGAATCAGTCCGTACGGAGACAATCGAGCAAGTGGATTAAATTGGAAGGCAGTAACACTGAGTGTGCCAGGCTCCCTTGCCTTGCAAATTCCACGGCGCTTATTTCCCCCACCCCTCTCTCAATCACTCTTAAATGTAAAAGGCTTCAGACAGATAAGCAGCTTCTCCGCCGGGACTCCCTCCCCTCCCCCGCCCCCGCCGTCTCATAGTTTGCTCCTCAAGCGAACACAGCATGTTAACATTGCAAAAGCCTCTCGCTTAGATCGGCTAATGCAAGGCTGCGCAACCTGCCAGCAAAAGAAGCAGGTTGGCTGTATATGTCAATTTATTAAGATAAGTAGCTCCGGGGAGTACTTCACGCGACTTTGTTGTATACAGGAGCATTGTGGGATACCTCCTAATACCCTGGAGGCAAATACAGCGCTGGTGAGTGGTCCACACCAATGTCCACACCTGATGAGCAGCGCTGCATCAGCAGCGCTGGATTCGCTACACCCGTAGCGGACCAGGTGTGCAGCCAGCGCTGCAGGAAGGGAGTTGCAGCGCTGGCTGAGCTCTGTAAGTGGACACCTGGTAAGTTGCAGCGCTGTAACCCCCTCACCAGCGCTGCAACTTGCAAGTGTAGCCAAGCCCTAAGATTTATTTTCCTTACAGATGGTGTATCCATATGAAAACAATTGGCTTGTATTCACCTTAAAGTAAAGGAGTACGGTGGATTTACTTTCCTGGATGTGGTATTGTTTACAGTTCAGATAGAACTATATGTCAGCTGAAGTAGTGTGTGTGCTTACTCACATATATGCTACATGTTGTACCCATAAGAGAACCTTACTGTGCAGATTTCTTTGGCTGTATCTCTTTATATGCTGAACATATATTAAACCATGCATACATAGGCATGTGGATACCATGCTGTTAGTGTCAGTGTAAGTACTGGTGTAGATATATACATATGGTTTGGAAAGGGAAGAATGGAATAATGAAGATTTTTTGGGGTTGCTGTTTAAATCAGATGACTTGGCAGCTGGTAAAGAATTTACAGTTGTTAAGACTCTGCATTGCCCTGTGATGTCTTGTCTCTTCAAAGAGCAAGTGCCTTGCAGCCATTTCCTTATTGCTGTAAAAGCAATAAGTAAACACACCTGGTAATGACATCCCAGCACTGATACGCATTCTGCCACAGACGCTGATTTCCTGAATTGAGAACTCCCATTGAAATTCAGACTGAAGGGTAAAATCCACAGTCCATAAATGATGTGGGAGCAGATCTCTTATTTCCCTACTAGATACATTCTTGACTTCCTCTTGGTGAGTAGAGTTTGGGCAGTCAGTATTTTCCTGTGGGACTCAGATGCTTGTTTATTTCTTCTTCTTATTTTTGTAGGCACAACAAAGTGCTGGATGTTTTGCAGGGAGATGCAGGGGCGAGGCCCTTACCCCGAAGCGTGCCCAGTGCTGCAAACATTTCATAGTAAAGCACTAGGCTTGGTAGTTAGTATTTGCAAACAGCAGGTGAAGATCTCCTGTCCTAATCAGACTGGAAAGTTCTCTTGATTTAGGGGTATCCATAAATACCTGGAAGTTATAAACAAAGCTGTTGTAGATTTGAAGGGTTTGAGTACTAATGTGGTTGAGTAATCTGCAGCCTGTATTTGAGGGGATGAGTGCTGTCCCAGTTTATTCAGGTGTAGCCTGGTGTCTGTTGCTATTTAGTGGATGCTGTTAGGAAGCATGATGTGTGTTTATACTTCAGTAATAATTTTTAATTTTATTCTCTTCAATTTAAAGCACGTTTTTAAATCATGTAAAACCGCACAGATAGAAGCAGAGTATTTACATAGCCCAGCTACATCATCTGGGTTTTCCTATTCAGATAACCTGTGTTTTGGGATCAGAGCCTGGTTTTGTTGCCTTTTTTATTATATGGTTTCCAGAGCTGTGCTAGACATCTCACAAAAGCCATAGAAAATCACTGCACCAAAAAGCTTAGAATTTAAATTTAGACTTGAGTTAATGGTGAAGGGTGAGAGACAGAAAAGAGCAGAGGGGATAGGTAATAATAATGTGCTTGCTTTGTTTAAGGCACATGCATCTTCCTATTTTTTTTAATGTATGTCAAAATAAATTGGCTCAGATTCAAAAAATAGTGAAAGTAATTGACTCACTCATTTTATACATTGTGGAAAAAATGTGTTTTCAGAAGAAATGCTAGGTAACTTCGTAACAACAGAGGCAGGCTGCAGAAAGCAGCACCATAGCATTCTTATTAGCCACCCTTTCAGTGGTCAGCAAACTGCTGCTGCTAATACAGTTGATTTGAAGACCCTCTTCTCCTGCCACTTGATAGGGTTGCCAGGCGCCCATTTTTCGACTGGGACACCCGGTCGAAAAGCAACCCTGGCGGCTCTGGACGGCAGTGCCAACCGGGCCATTAAAAGTCTGGTTGGCAGTGCAGTGGGGCCTCGGAGCTAAGGCAGGCTCCCTACCTGCCCTGGCTCTGCACTGCCCCTGGAACCGGCCACCAGGTCCCTGGGGACTGACTGTAGGTGCTGGGATGGCCAGGGACTGGGAGGCTCTGCGTGCGGCCCCTGCCCCCAGTGCTGGCTCCGCAGCTCTCATTGGCTAGAAACCACGATCAATAGGAGCTGCAGGGGGCGGCACCTGCAGGTGCAAAGGTAGCACGCTGGCCTCCCTTGCTGCCCATGCACCTAGAGGCCACAGGGACCTGGTAGCTGCTTCCTCAGAGGCGCAGTAAGCACCGCCGGAACCCTCTCCCCCTCCTGCACCTCAACCCCTGTCCCAGCCTAGAGTCCCCTCCCTTGAACTTGCTTTAATCTGCTGGAGTGCACAACACAGCCCTGCCCTCCCCCCCCCCCCCCGGAGCACTGCTTTATCACGTTATATCCAAATTCATGTTATATCGAGTGGCGTTATATCGAGGTAGTGGTGTGTTTTAAATATATGTATTATTCGTTGGTGGAAAGATTGAAGTGGATAGTTATCTACCAGCTCCTGAAAGATTAATTTGTGGGGAAGGTGTTGCCAGAGTGAAGTCTTTTACATGGAAGGTGAGTGAGGCCATCTGTCAGGATTACTCTGTGCTGTTTTTCTGATGCTGTTAGAGGCTGATCGTCTAGTAACAGTCTGTCTGCTGCAGGTAAAGCCTGTTTCAAGTCCTTGTGCACTGATACTGAAGTGAGACATGGGTGCTCCGGGGAAAGTGGCATTGTGAGAGAAAGTGTTCTCATGCATGCATATAGCTTAAATGCCATCTTGGATAAAGATAAATCAGATGTTTAATTGTAAATCTGGATTCCACTTATATATTTTTTCTCATTAAAGAATGTAGTCTAATTCAGTGTATCTCAACACAGTCAACTTCTGTGGTTATCCACCATAAAAATGTTCCTTTGAAATAGTTCTGTGATTATGGAAATACATTGTTTTAACACAGGGAAGAATAGATTTTGGAAACTGATTAGGAAGAATGTTCTTTTTGCTAGATTAAGACTCTGAGGGCAACAGCTGATTTCATCATTTGTTTTGAAGAGGGGAATTACAGGTCCATATTTTTCTCATCCATTAAATAAGCAGTTTGACTAAAATAGCAGTTTTAATCTGTTTTAATGATGTTTTCCCTGTGTGGAAGGGGCTATGAGATATTTAAGTCTAAAGGTCTATTAGTAATTGACTAAGTTATGGGAATTATTTACAAATCATACAGTGACTATTGCTTTCCATTGCTAATTATGTATAACTGCCCTTTATTTTTGGTTTAAAGTGTAATTAAGAAATACATGCCACTGTGTATTCAAAATACAATAAAAGGAGCTCATGCCCTGATTGCAGTATAGTGAGTGACAGGTACAAATGAAACATTTGTATTTTAACTAATGCACCTTTCCTTAGGAAAATACCATGATTCCAGTCTTTATTTAAGGACTTCACCAAATATTTTTCTGCTGCAGTTCTAATAATATAGCTAGCGAGGTCTCCATGTAAACATGATTTTGGCGAGCAAGGTGCTGCCTTGTTTTTTTGGCCAGTGTAGGTAAGACCAAACTCTTGTTTCTTTTTCTTTTGTTCATCGTGGTGGTATCTAAGCACGTAAATACATAGTGAATAGACAGATAATATATGATGGTGTGGTATAAAGATGGTATTGATACAACGTTTTTAATATGCATATTGCTTATACTGGTTTTTCAGATGATCCCAAAACGTGCTCATAAAACATCCATTCCAGACCACTCCATGGTGTATTCTCTGTACAGGATATCACATTTTACAATTTTTTTTTAGCAGAGACTTTCCTATACCTCCCACTGTAAAGACAGACTCCTTTATTTACTGTGTGTCCATTTTTAGAGGCCTCCGAGGAGAGAGAAATAGATTCTCTGTTCATAATACCATGATTTCTTAGGACTCATATCTCTGGATCTGCCAGGGCTACACATAAATGTTGTGTGCTGCTGGGGAACCTCTGCTTTCCAGTAGCACATATTGTAGAATCATAGAATATTAGTATTGGAAGAGACCTCAGCAGGTCATCCATATCCTCTGCTTCTAGGCTTGATGGTTTCAGATATTGGCACTTATACCTGGCAGTGGTCCAGGATTGAATTTGTCCATCAGTCCTCAAGGCAGTGGGTTTTTAAAGGGGATTTTATGTTTGAGGGGAAAGGAGGAGATTTTTCTCTGTCTGGTGGCATAGGGTGACCATATGTCCTGATTTTATAGGGACAGTCCAGATATTTGGGGCCTTTCCTTACATAGGTGCCTATTACCCCCCACCCTCTGTCCCAGTTTTTCACACTTGCTATCTGGTCATCCTATGATGGCGGCAGTTGTTTTTTGAAAGAAAGCTGTGGGGAGCTGCTCAAAAATTTTGAGTATAGTCCCAGTGGAGATGCATTTGAAGGCGGAGTGACGCAGTGGTGGTCAAAGCTACATTATAAATAGAGAGTGTATGACATGGGTTTCACTTCCAACCATATTCTTTATGCCATTTTACAACGCTGTGCTGTATACCAGGGCTCCCAAAGCATTCCTGAGAGTAACACAATCTAATTCAGTATAAATCAGACATTAAAACTGCTGGAAAAGTTGTGTCCACGTGTCCTTGCGTTACTATTCCTACTCATGCCCATTCATGTTGTGCTGGATTGCTCTCCTAGCAGGAGGCACCTGCTGATGAGAGCATCTTGGTCCTTACTCAGATACTAACAATCCTTGTCGTCTTTATTACTATTGATTCCACAGTGATGCAGGCATGATAAATGGATAGATTGACCCTCACAAGTGCTCAGATACTACAGTGAATGCTGTCTAAATGTTTAGATAGCACAAAACTATGCCAAGGCATGATAATTGTGGGAAAATGAATGCTACCAATGCATAGCCCATTCCTATGTCAACTGCAGTGCTATTCCAACCTGTCCTGAAGTGCAGGAACTCCTGAATTTCTTCTGCAGCCAATTTATCATTTATTCACTATCCCCTACCCTACCTTTTTCTCACAGTTGCACTGTTTGAGCCATAAAGAGCAAATAGAATGATGCAGTGCTTTTAAAGAGAAGAAAGTAAGCAAGAAAAATGTATCTCCGCACAGAACACAGGCACAGTTTAGAAAACAGTGTCTGGAGCAACAATACTTGGTAAACAATCTGTCCTGTCATACTGTATGATAAAAGATATCACAACATGCGATGGAAAAGTTGAAACACAAGCACATGCACTCTCTCACCCAAGAAAATGCAAGGCTAGCTGGAAAGAAACCATAGCTTTCTATGCAAGAAATTGGGTTAAAAAATAATCACCAATATTTGAGGGAAAACACTGCCCTGGCTGAGCACAGTTAGCTGATGTCTGCTCAGACCGGGCTTCCAGTGAGTAAACTTTTATAATTGTCCCCAGAGCACTTGGCTAGTAGCATGCTGTGGAGTATTGTTTTGGTACATATGTCCTTTTCTGACACCTTCCGTATGAGGATCTCAAAGTAACTTAACAAACGGTAAGGGATGTGTCCTGATTGAGTAAGTAGTGACTTACCAAAGACCTCAAAAACCCTATGTAGATCATAGTTCTACTTCCAATATTATGCTTTAACCCAAGGGTTCTCAAACTGGGGATCCGGACCCCTCAGGGGTCGCGAAGCTATTACATTGGTGGGTCGTGAGCTGTCAGCCTCCACCCCAAACTCCGCTTTACCTCCAGCAGTTATAATGGTGTTAAATACATTAAAAAGTGTTTTTAATTGATAAGGGGGGAGTCACTTTCAGAGGCTTGCTATGTGACAGGGGTCACCAGTACAAAAGTTTGAGAACCCCTGCTTTAACCACACCACTAACCTTCCTTTCCAAAGCTTTGTTTTAACACTAGTAACAGGGTGATAGCGACCACTTCAGAAGGATACTAATTTACAAAAAGATGATTTTCTTTAACCTATATATTGTGTTCTAACCTGCTTGAAGAGGGATCAAAATCCAGCTGTCTTGGGACTCGCTTGTTATTGCCCAGGATTGGTGAAAACAATTTTAAAAGTCCATTGGAACACAACAAACGTTATAAGCAAACAGTCACATTTCTCTAATATCCTCTGTTTCTTTTCTAATTATTCATCTAAGATTTGGTGCATAATCGATTTGTAGTTTACCATAGAAGATCAAGACTACTGCAGAGGTATTGTACTCACCTTTCTCTTCCTATTACCCGATAAATGAAGTCAAAATCCTGCATTTGGCATCCAAGTTTGTTGCTTTGTTGACAGATTGACATCAGCAGTGTAC
This sequence comes from Chelonoidis abingdonii, assembly GCF_003597395.2. Taxonomy (NCBI): domain Eukaryota; kingdom Metazoa; phylum Chordata; order Testudines; family Testudinidae; genus Chelonoidis; species Chelonoidis abingdonii. The sequence goes on from NC_133775.1 coordinate 1,103,484, forward strand.
ATTGTGATCTTACTGAATGGTAAGAAAGTGGAAGGGAAAAGGGCTAATCATTTTGTATGAACTTATCTTTGAAAACTTTCAAGATGATTTGGAATAGGATTGTTTACATATTAAATTGAAACTGTATCAGTGTAATGTTATGACTTGAGATTTCAATGCCTAAAATCCAGGAAATATTAATATTAAAACTGTTCTAACAATTGGCATGTTGCCTGCCCCCTTTTGCCTGTGCATTATGATACTGGCTTTAATCTTTGGTAATAAACAGTTTCTCAAATACAATATATTATGCACACTTCTTTGCAGTTATTTAATTTTGGAAATTATTTCATTTAAATTACTTGAAATCTTTTTCTACAAGACCTGAACAATATAAATATTGTATGTGATTCTGGGTTTACCAAATGGGACTTGTGCTCCTCACTCCCATAGGCACTTCTGAAAATCTCCCTCTAACTCAAGTAAATGTATATATATTTTTGGTGTGAAGGATACTATTGAAAGTTTATGTGCTTGAGAAAAGTGGCTTGCCCGGGGTCTGCATGAGCAGCTTGAGCAGCCCCTGGGTCAGCCGTACCAGCCACTGCTGGGACAGTCTCAGGCCACTTATCCCTCCCCCCCCAGCAGTTTCTGTGTGGGAGGGAGCTCAGGACTGGAGCAAGGGGTTGGGTTGCAGGGGGCATAAGGGATCCAGGCGGCACTTACCTTTGGGGGGCTCCCTGGAAGTGGTGACATATGTCCCTCCCTCAGCTCCTAGGTGAAGGCGTGGCCAGGTGGCTCCATGTGCCGCCTCTGCCCACAGGTGCCACCCCAGCAGCTCCCAATGGCTGCGGGTCTCAGGCAGTGCTCCACCCCCCACCCCCATGCACCAGTGGCTGTCCAGGGCTCCTCTCTCCCCCCCAAGCACCTGCATCAGGGGTATATAGTACAAGTCATGGACCGGTCATAGGCTGTGAATTTTTGTTCACTGCCAGTGATGTTTCATGACTTTTACTAAAAATACCTGTGACTAAAATGTAGCTTTACCTATGAGGTACTAGCATGCTGTGATCAAGTAATCGCTTAACCTTTTCTTTGTTAAACTAAGTAGATTGAGCTCTTTGAGTCTGTTGCTCTAAGGCAGGGGTTCTCAAACTGTGGGTCGGGATCCCGTTTAATGGGGTTGCCAGGGCTGGTATTAGACATGCTGGGGCCGGGGACCAAAGCTCAAGGGCTTCAGCGCTGGGAGGCGGGGCTCAGGTTACAGCCACCCTCCTAGGGCTGAAGCACTCCCCCAGCCCACACACACACCTGGGGCGACGGGGCTCAGGCTTTGGCTTTGGCCTTCCACAATGGGCCCACAGGGCCCAGGCTTTGGTCCTCCCTGCTCGGGTCGTGTAGTAATTTTTGTTGTCAAAAGGGGGTCATGGTGCAATAAAATTTGAGAGCCCCTTCTCTACAGCATGTTTTCTAACCCTTTAACCATTCTCTTGGCTGTTCTCTGAACCCGCTCCAATTTCTTAACATCCTTCTTGAATTGTGGATATCAGAACTGGATCCAGTGTTCCAGCAGTGGTCACACCAGTGCCAGATACAGAGGTAAAATAATCTCTCTACTTTTATTTGAGATGCACCTGGTTAAACATTCCAGGGTTGCTTTGGCTCTTTTGGCCACAGTATCATATTGGGAGCTCTCGTTCAGCTGATTACCCACCATCACCCCCAGATTGTTTTCAGAGTCACTGCTTCTCAGGATGGAGACCCCTGTCAAGTAAGTATGGCCAACATTCATTGTTCCTAGATGTGTACATTTACAATATTCACATTAAGACACTTATTGTTTGTTTGTTTGCCCTGTTTACCATGCGATCGAGATTGCGCTGAATCAGAGACCTGTCCTCTTCATTATTGATCTCTCCCGCAATTTCTGTGATGATTTTGTTTCCTTCCAGGTCATTGATAAAGATGTTAAATAGCATAGGGCCAAGAACCAATCTCTATGGGACCCCACTGGAAACATACCCTCTCGATAATGATTCCTCATTTATAGTTACATTTTGAGATCTATCAGTTAGATAATTTTTAATCTATCCAATTTGTTCCATGTTAATTTTATATTCTAGTTTTTTAAATCAAAATGTCATGTGGTACCAAGTCAAACACCTTACACAATTCTAAATATATGAGGTCAACACTATTACCTTTATCAACCAAATTTGTAATCTCATCAGAAAAAGATATCAAGTTAGTTTGACAAGATTTATTTTTTATAAACATATGTTGATTTGCATTAATTACATTACCCTCCTTTAATTCTTCATTAACCCAGTCCTGTATCAGCTGTTCCATTATCTTGCTTGGGATCAATGTGAGACTGACATATATACCCAGGTCATCCCTTTTCCCCTTTTATAGATTGACACATCCTTAGCTTCCTTCCAGTCTTCTGGAATTTTCCCAGTGCTCTAGTTTGCCAAGATGGAGTTAGAATAAATGAAAGAAAAATATGTATCTGTAAGAAAGGATCAGTAAATGGCATGCAAGCAAAATCCTATTCTTCCATGAAGATGTTCATCACTGACTTTTGTGAGAGTCTATTGTCGCTTCACATAGGCACTTGATATTCTCTGACCTGCTTTGTCTTTGCCTGTACTAGTTCACAAGATGCTGGGGACAGGGAATGCTTTGTGTTTCTACAGCTCTGAGCGTTCCATTCATGCTTATTTATTAAGTGACATCAATTTTAATGATTAGAGGGCCAAACACCTCTCTTCTGGTTTGCTGATACAACATTTGCATAATACTCTCCTTGAAGGAACAAGTATATGTCCAGTCCCAGTTCTGGATGGGATGCGCTGTTTACTGCCTTGATAAATGTAGAAGTACTAAGCAGAAGCAGCAGGTACTACAGTATCAACAGCAACACCTGATGCTTAAGCAGTCTTGATTCATAGTCCCCCAGGAAGGTGTCATGAGCATTTCTTCAAATTTGGAGTTAGGGAGAATCTCTCTCCCTTGCATTGAATTCCTTGTCAGCCATTACAGTATTTATGGCCATAATGGAGGCTGCAGCAGCTAAACCGAGACAGAATGGAATGTATGTGCATCCATATCACAATATTTTTTTACATCTAATAGTGCTTGGTGTCAGAATGTATGAAATCTTTGAATCGCATCTTTATTTGTTACAAAAGAGCCATCTGATACCAACATCACATATTCCTTCCTTGCATTCGATTTTCAGTACTGAATTTGGATTGTGTTTTTAGTCATGTTTTGCTGCTTTGAATGAGAACTGTTCTCTTGGGCCAGATGGCATCTGCCACTGAAATAGTACCTTGGGCAAAATTACTAGATCAGCCATTTCAATGTGTTTCCAAGATCTGGAAAGTTGAGGAGAATAGATCTTTAGACAACTTAACTCTCCCTGTGGATTCGGAAAACAAATAATTAGGTGAATTGGGGGGAGAGGAAGGATTAGGTAACTAGTCCAAGAAATACTACCTTCTAAACTTTTTTTTCTTTTAAATATAGCCCTTACACACACAGGACAGCGATCAAAATTTTGTTCTTAGTTAAGACAAATGATGAAAAATTTCTTGTAGTATTTCTGGTAACATGTAGCCTATACAGCATGAGTAAAATATTAAATATGTAAGTTTTCAAATTCTTTACATTTATTCTTGATATCGATATTTTAGAAGTTGTATAGTGCAGTATCAATTTTGTTCTCTTGTATTCCTTCTAAATATATGCTGAGCTAATTTTTAAGGTAAGGTATTCAGCATTTCTCTAAGTAGGGTCTGTTGTTTCTAAAGAAGGAATCTTCAGCCAGCTGTGAGTGTATGAGGAAGGCCAAGCCGAACAGTCACATAGAATGCCAAAGGGCCTGTCAGTTTAGAGAGATGCTGTAGATCTAACTACTTTGTGATACTAAACTGAATAACTGTCTAACAAGTAAAGAGCATATTCTCATTCCTTCAAATAAAGGAAGGATATTGTCATGTCATATGGATACATTTCCCTATTTTGCCCAAAAGGCTACTGTATAGAAGGGCAAGGTTACTAACTAGTTCCTGGTGAGAGCCCCTCCTAAAAGACATTTCTTTCCAGAGGCCTGGAAGTCCTAATCCCTGTACACCAGGGAAGTGTACCAGTAGATGAGAGAAAAATATATTAGCAAAGAAAGCTAAATCAGAATGGGAGAATAGCATGACACATGCTAAATATTCCTGCTTAGCTATGCTATTTATTGTTCCATTGTTATATCTGATCATTCTTCTCTCTGTTGGCCATGTTGTTTGTGCTTTTGGGGGCCAGACTGCAGTCTTACTGGGTTTTTTAAAGTACCTAGAATATAATGTGTATTATATAAACAGTCTTCTGGTAAATCAGGTGAGCCCTAGTTGTTAACGAGACTGGAATACATGGGTGCTACTGCTGCATCTTCAATGTCCTCCAAGTACTTGGATGCTAAGCATCTGCCGGCCACTGCAGTTCTGGTCTTAGTCCAGTGTTGTATGGTTCTGAATCAGACTGATTTCTTCACGTTTCCTGACAGAAATTGCAAAGTCTACAACGGTGTGTTCAGAGAATTGAGCTCTCTGTCCATAGGCTGTTTTTGCTCTTCTAGCTTCTAAGTGTTTTCTCCAACTGTTACGAACTTTCAGGTGCTATCACATTTCTACACTTCAATCAGTTGGTTGGATTCCCTGAGCAGTTCATGAGAACGGGGCACAAAATCTTTGGCTGGCCTAGGAAGGAGATAAATACCTGATAGTACATTTCCAAACAGGACTGCCCCATATTAATTGGTCATTATCAAGATCTAGATCATTCAGCCTAGGGGAGTAGTAAATCTGCAACTCTTTAGTCTCCTATTCAGAACATCTGTCATAAAGGGTGTGATGCATGTGGCAGTTACTTTGACGCAAAATTTGGTTAGACAACCCACAAGTGTTCAGCAATAAACTCTACACTTGTTGGAAGGTGTGATATTCCTGAAGGTACAGAGAAGAATTTCTTCTGTTAATTCTGAAGAGGGGGGCAGAGCAGTCTTTCTGTTTAAAGTCCACCCTTGCTAGTGCTTCCTCTTGGGGTCTATTGCCTCCAGAAGATTTAGACTTTAACAAATTGTGGTCAAGTGTTGTCACTGACAAGTAGAGTGGTTCCTCAGAAAACTTCTAGTTTGTAAAAGCGAAAATCAGTCTAAATAGTCCCCTAAATTCTTCGTTAGAGGATGGTAAGGACTTGAACATGCATTTGATATCGAGTCTTTGTTACCAGAGATGGCATATATTATATTATATTATATTATATAACTAAAGAGTATCTGAAAATCCAGGCTCTGCACCATGGCCTAGCACTAGTTTCTGTAGATCTGCAAGTCTCTTCTACTCATTTAAGGGAATATGTTATTTTTAAATGATTGAAGCCAAAGAAAATTAGACACGGTCTTCCACAAAGCACATGAGTACACTATTAATATTAGCATTGCCCTATTTTATTTAAAAGCTTTGGGATTATAGAATATGAAATTGAACCAAGAATCCTCACTTGAGTTACCTACAAAATAGAAAAAGATGATGTCAGACTGGAGACTAATTTTTTGTTATAATGCGGACCTTTTCTTGAGGGCCTTGAATTACATCTCTACCCCGATATACGCGACCCAATATAACACGAATTTGGATACAACGCAGTAAAGCGGTGCTCGGGGAGGGGGAGCTGCGCACTCCGGTGGATCAAAGCAAGTTCGATACAACATGGTTTCACCTCTAACACCGTAAGATTTTTTGGCTCCCAAGGACAGTGTTAAATCGAGGTAGAGGTGTATGTTCTCAGCTGCTTAGTACCCATGTCATCAGTTGTGAAGCTTTTTGGGTAAGACTCTGGTCAAGGGATTTTTCTTCAAAGTGTTTGAGTCTATTTAAGGGCCATCATCTTTTTGGAGACAAAATTGACGAAGCACAAATATTTGGTAGCTTGAATAAGGTTCTCGGTTTCCCCCTCAGCAGACTAGACTGTTCTTTCATCAGGAACTACACTCTGAAATCTAGATTTGGGTCTCATTTTGAGTGCTTTTATCCTGATAGAGGACAAGGGATTGTCTCAGAGCCATCTATATGTTCAAACCTGAAAGAAGGCTAGATGTAACGAATCTACTCTTCCCTATTGACCCCTTCAGTGGACAGGATGGCTTATTTCCAGAGACCAGGAAAATACTGTATTTAATGAAGAACAAATGGATATTTCCGTTATTCAGCGTTCTTTATAGTTGGAGGAATATTTTCTTTCATTTTATTCCATCGAGTAGCTTCAAAAGCTGCAATAAACAAATAATGTTGGATTCACTTTGTCATTTATATGAAATTAAAATTAGTTGTCCATTCTCCACTCTTGAAGAGTGTGTAGAGATGCTCTCTGTTCTTTCTAGTTTCAAAAAGAACATAGCAATTCAGACCTTTACTGCATCTCAAATGGGTTAAACCTTACATCACATACAAGCGCTTGAATATGGACACTGTAATCATTCTTTGCTGCAGTATCAGTAGTAACAGTAAACCGTTTGTCATGGGCAGTTTTCATTACAAAGCACAGGCACGTTCAAATAAACAGTAAAACCTTAACCCCTTTCAGGCCAGCACCCCTGTACACCACAGTGCAGTGTTTGACACTTTCAAGGGTAAAATTGACCTTTTAAAGGATCATTTTAAAATGCTTTCCATAATTAAGGTAGCTTGCTACAGCCTATCATATTATTAATCTTTTTATCTAGCATGTCCCATATTTAGATCTCAGAGCAGTTTTCAAAGCTGGATGAGTTTAGCCTCACCTTGTCCTGTGTAGTGGGTAGGTAGGTCAATATTACCCCACTTTACAGATTTGGAAAGTTAGGAACAGAGAGGTGAAGTAATCTGTCCAACAGTATTGAAGGCAGCTGGCAGATCAAAATAAATCACTGGTGTTGGCATCCTTTCATCTGCAAGAGAGGGTGGGAATTTCAGTCTATGATGTCATGCATCTGAAGAAGTGGAGTTTTTTACCCACGAAAGCTTATCCCCAAATAAATCTGTTTTTCTTTAATGTGCCACCGGACTCCTTGTTTTTGTGGATACAGACTAACATGGCTACTCTCAAGTCTATGATGTAGACCAGAGGTTCTCAAACTGGGGGTCGGGACCCCTCAGGGGGTCGCTAGGTTCTGACATGGGAGGTCGTGAGCTGTCAACCTCCGCTCCAAACCCCGCTTTGCCTCAGCATTTATAATGGTGTTAAATATATTAAAAAGTATTTTTCACTTATAAGGGGGGAGTCAGACTTGGAGGCTTGGTATGTGAAAGGGGTCACCAGTACAAAAGTTTGAGAACTACTGATGTAGACAGTTTAAAAATTCTCTAATGAGGAAAAAAGCAGAGTTTTTACCCCTAAAATGGAAGAGCGGCGAGGAGACTGTGAAGTCTACAAGGGACTTCACTATTGCTATTGATTTTATAAGGAAGGATGCTCATAATAGGGTGATGGGCAGCAGTATAAAATTCTTCGATAGATAGAAGTGAAGTTCAAAATCTCCTCCTCCTTTCTAAATCAGCTTTGTCATCCCAGCTGGGGATACTTGTTTGAAAACTGAAGACCCACTCCTCCACGCACTCTTGAAAATGGCCCCTCCGTAGCCTGGGAATTCAAAGCTGGTGTATTTTGTAAAAGGGACGGAAAGGACTGAGTGGGTGAACATGAATAAGGAGGTTGTATATCCAAGGAGTTTTGGTGGTTAAGGGAGACAGATCAGGGAATGAAATGTAGAATCCAGATTTGAGATTTGAATGATTCCTGTGGCACCAAGGGTCCAGCGGGCTGTGAGGATGATCGTGGGGAGGAGCCTGGGAGACCCTAGTCTTTCTACCTAGTCTTTTCTGGAGTTGCTGCTGAGAGGAGAGGGAGCACCGGGGAATGAGGTCTTACATAGGCCTCCTTGTGGCTCTTCTTCACAGACATAGGGCCTCCATCTGGAAAGGGAGAGGGCAGGTTGTTGGGCTCACTGTCAAAGGCAGCCTGTGCTAGATCTGGGGAAGAGAGAGTTGCTAGGCAGGCCTTAGAATACCCCCCTTCTGCCATTAATTTCTTGATTTATTGTGCCCAAATCTTTAAGATGCTCTGGATACATATTGAAACTTTCAATAAATATACAGTACCTTCAGAATGAGCTGTTTGAATATGCAGTATTCATTGTGGATCTCTCCACTCCACAGTATAAGGAAAAATAAATCAGCAGCCTTGTAAGTTGCTAGAAGGAGTTTACTGACACAGTATCTGTTGTATACCAGGCACCAGGCCTACTTGACTGGCATCAAGAAAGCCTGGGGACTAGAGGTGATGCCAGAATTACTCTGGTGCAACCTTCCTGCCGGTCTTTCTCTCCAAAGCAGAAGATTGGACACAGGTCAGTAGTAAGATTGTCAATGTGCAGAGATGGTTTCTCATTTACTAGGGAGAGATTATCACACAGTATCTTCAGAGGTGAAAGTAAGATGGTCCGGTGAACTGGCAAGAGCAGCTGGTAGCTCCGATGATGATTTAAAGGGCCTGGGGCTCCCTGCTGCCACTACTGCAGCCGGAGCCCAGGGCCCTTTAAATCTTGATTTAAAGAGCCCAGGGGTTTAAAGGGCAACATCTTCTGGTGAGGCCACGCCCCCTGGCCGAGACTCCGGCATACTGGTAAGTCCTTTAAGTTACTTTCACCACTGGTTATTTTAGACTCAGATTAGTAAAGGTTTTATGAGGAGGATCTTACATGCATCAGTCAGAAGTTATGGGCTTGATGTAGGAATTCAATGGCCTGTGTTATGCAGGAGATCAGACTGGATGATCATAGAATGTCCCTTCCTGCTTTAAAATTTATGGAATCAGTGCAGATCACAGAAGATAGATCTACTGATCCCTTCCTCATGTACTGTCGAGCAACAAAAATGTTATGCTTCCTCTGGTGGCTCACCTGCAACAGATAACTAATAATAAATCTTATTTGCAGAGGAGGACAATTGAAATAATTGAAACTGGAGGTTGTTTGGTATGATAAGGTGCTGTGCAAGTTTTTTGTTAAGAGGCTGGAGTCTGTTTCATTTGAAACACGGAAAAAATATTGGACAAATGAAAGAGAATTAAATCAGAAGGAATACTTATTGTCAAGCTTCTGAGATGGTATTGCTTATATTGAGTGGTAAAGCAAACAAATAAAAAACCCAACTGATGATTTCCCGCAGCCTCCTTTTTAATCTAAAGCTAATTCATTGAAATTGAGGTGCACTGAGTACTCTATCGAAGTATCTCGGGCTCTGGTTTGGCCATTAGTTGCCGTTTTTGCAAGTGACAGGAATTTTCCAGCAGCACCTAGTAAGCGAGGCATGTAGACTCTGCAGCAGCTCAGCAGTATGTACATTTCATAGCTCAGTGGGTGAGTCCAGTAGTTATAAAATGTACCTACATTACAGACAGACAAAATATTATTTTACTTCTTTACTCTGAACAAAAAAGTTAACTTCCTTTCAGTGTGAAATCTAAACACTGATAGGACATATGACGTATAAATTCACATAGTTCTGGGCTGAGTAGATCTCACTTCATTTTCTCTGTTGAGAGTCAGAGGGAATCTGTTCTAGCAGAACCTGTGACATCATCCACTTTGCAGACAGTTGTGAGACTGCAAAATAAAGTACCAGGCTGATTCCAGTAGTCTGGGGGCTGGGCTTTGTGCTGAGTAGGAGTAAAACAAAACCAGCATTCAGAGGGGTGGTTTCTGTGCTTCTCCAGAGGAGCTGTTAGGAAGTCTAAATGATAGATTTTCTGAAGGCTATTTGAGCAAGGGTAACTAAAAATATGTGGGTGGGGGTGTTACTGGCAGAGCACTTGTTGGAATTCTCAGATGGTTGTTTAAAAAAATTAAAAGTTTCTGTTAGCTGATGAAGCAGTACCAGTGGAAGGTCTGTAAAGTCTGTTCAGCATCAGTATAGGAAAGCAGATTGCCCATCTCTGGGAGAAAATACTGGGTACTAACAGGCTCTTTTAGCAGAGGGAGGCAGAACAGGAAGCGATGGCTGGAATCTGAAGCCAGACAAATTCAAATTAGAAACCAGGTGCACATCTATAACAGTGCGGGCGACTAACCCTCTTCTGGCCTCAAACTCAATTAATCTGAGTCAGAGAAACCAGCTCACTAAAGGCAGATATTTTCAGTAGTATCGGTCCCAGCATCACAGGAGTGCCATTAAGGACCATCAGATCATTGAGTGTGAGCTCCTGTAGTTCACAGGTCACTAACCCTACATCAAGTCTAACAGCCAAAATTAGACCAAAAAATTAAAGCCCACAGGAGTCTAAACTACTATGTTCCACAGGTGGCAAATCATAGACTATTAGGGTTGGAAGAAAGCTCAGGAGGTATCTAGTCCAACCTTCTGCTCAAAGCAGGATCAACACCAACTAAATCATCCCAGCCAGGGCTTTGTGAAGCCTGACCTTAGGAGTTTTTAAGGATGGAGATTCCACCACCTCCCTAGGTAACCCATTCCAGTGCTTCACCACCCTGCTAATGAAAGTGTTTCCTAATATCCAACCTAGACCTCTCCCACTGCAACTTGAGACCATTACTCCTTGTTTTGTCATCTGCCACCACTGAGAACAGCCGAGCTCCATCCTCTTTGGAACCCCCCTTCAGGTAGTTGAAGGCTGCTATCAAATCCCGCCTCACTCTTCTCGTCTGCAGATTAAACAGTCCCAGTTCCCTCAGCCTCTCCTTGTAAGTCATGTGCCTCAGTCCCCTGATCATTTTTATTGTTCTCCACTGGACTCTCTCCAATTCTTTCTGTGGTGGGGGGCACAAAACTGGACACAGTACTCCAAGTGTGGCCTCACCAGTGCCAAATAGAGGGGAATAATCACTTCCCTAGAACTGCTGGCAGTGCTCCTACTAATGCAGCCCAATATGCTGTTAGCCTTCTTGGCAACAAGGGAACACTGCTGACTCATATCCAGCTTCTCATCCACTGTAACCCCAAAGTCCTTTTCTGCAGAACTGCTTCTTAGCCAGTTGTTCCCTAGCCTGTAGTGGTGCAAATAGGAGTGATCAAGATGCACCAACTCCTCAGGCCCCTGCAGTGGCAGGGGATTAAGTGAGCTCTACTCCATTGATCCAAGCAAGCAACCTCCGCCTATTTGCAGAGGAAAGCAAAAAAAAACAAAAAACCAAAAGCTCCCTGTCAATCTGATTCCAAATATGATGATCAGTTAGACTCTGAGCATGTGGCAAGACCCACCAGCCAAGCACCTGAGAGTATTCTCAGAACCACCTCAGAGCACCATCCCATCCCATCAAGTGTCCCATCTCTAACCGTGGCCATCCCTGATGCTTTGAAGGAGGAGACAGGGAGAGGAGGGGTCACCAAACAAACTCAGAATACATCTCAACACAGGGCTGGGGTTTCCATATTGATATTTGGAGGTGACTAGCTGAAGCGTGGAAGCATGATATTTTTAGGAACATAAGACACAGAACCAGAAGAGACCTCCGAAGCAGTTGAGCCTAGCCAAGCCCCCCACTATCTCTGGCAAAGCTATGATATAATCCTACTCATAAGTGTCTTAAATTCTTTCTTAAAACTAATTAGGATATTTGCTTCCACGACACCTATTGGGGGGGGTGTTTCAGAACCTCGCTCTGTTGGTTAGAAACTTGCAAGGTTTGTACGTTTTAAAAACAAGCAAACCCTAAGCATTGATTTTCATTTGAGCATATTCAGCTGAATTTGACCAAATGGTTTCTCCGAAGATACAGATATATTTTGCATTAGTAAGTTTCTAGAGCGTTGTCTCATATTTCTAAAGAAGATGGTAATGTTAGTAATGAAAATCTTGCTGTCCTGCGTTCAGTGTGCGATTTGTTTCTCTCTAAGGTATCCTTGTTTCTATTTAGTATTCTGTGTACCATGCTGAGACCTGGGTCTTGTTTAATCAGTTTGGTTCTGATTGCTTGCTTGTATCCATGGATCACATCTTGAATTCAGTGTTTTGCATTACAAATCTGCTCTCTTGAGATAGGCAGACTATACGGCTCCATCTGCCATGTCTAGTTTTAGCCTTTTTTCAGTGCGTTCTGTTAAAAGGTGAAATATGCACTCGCTCCACCCCCAAAGTCTCCAGTATACATTTAATGAATGCTGACCGGATACTGGACTGCAGCCTGGTAAAACTATTGCAAGGCACAAAAGATAGGAGGTGTTAACTTTTACTTTAGGTACAGATCACATGGCTGGAGTCATGTGATCTGCTTTGACTTTGAATACTGAAATGCATCCTGCAGGCTAGACTGTTCCACTTGTGTGTCTAATTTTTAAATGCCTGTGAAGATACAAGGAAGGTGGATTACTCAAAGGAATGTCATTGAGCTCTTTTGATCTTTGGGATTTGGCTAGTAATATTTCTGAAGTGATTATTTCTCATTATTACAATTACACAAAGGAGTTTATTCGCAAAGCACTATGTGAAAATGCTAATAAAGACACTGATACTGTGATCAAGACTGTTATATTAAATATCTACCTCTCAGCAAGTCTTTTGCTGGAATTGTTTTTTAAAAAGGTGTGTTCATTTTTGTACTCTTTCATGGCTGATTCATTCTTGCTTCAATTTTCACCAAAAAAATCACCAGCTGGCTATTGACTCAGCTAGAAAAATAACAGTTTTGGGGGAGTTTTAAGGAGTGAAAAGCTAGACCAGAAAACGTTTAGAAACTTAATCTCCTCCAACACTTCTAAAACCCCAGTAACTAGAATTATACCAAGAGCCTTCTCATATCTTCAGGATAACAGTAACAATACTTGACAGCTTTATAGTGTGTTTCATGGTCAGAGCACTTAAACTGAGTCTCACAAAAGTTCTGAATAAGTATTTTCCCTGTTTCCCTGATGGGGAGCTGTGATGGGGTGTCCACCCCACACAGGGCCTAAATACGTAAAACGGGCCAGTTAACCCTGTGACGGGCTGCACATGGAGGAGAGTCAGAGCTGATCAGGTCTCACTGATAATGAAGCCCAGCTGGGCAGGTGCAGGCTGAGCTGGTATAAAACCAGAGGTGAAGAGCAAGAAGGGGCTGCAGGAAGGAAAACTGCCGTCATTCCCTAGAGAGTAGGGGAGCTGTGAAGAGAAAAGGGAGAATCCTAGGGGGAGTAAACCCTGGGATCCTGCCTGGGGAATACTGACTCTGACTCTGGGGTAGGGGAGGTTAGCTGCAGGGAGCAGAGCAAGCTCCAGTGGTTACCTAGGGGGGTGGAAGATGCGTAGGAAAGGCAGGAAAGAGCCCAGGGAATTGGTCACAAGGTTGGAGCTTGAACAGACCTTGGTTGCTGGGCATAAGGTTCCTGGGCTGGAACCTGGAGTACTGGGTGGGCCCGGGTTCCCCTACCAGCCATCAGAGCACTGGCACAGTCTGGGCAGCGAACCAGAAGACCGCCTGAGGTGGATTGTCCAGTGGGACTTGGTAACCTTGGAAAGGCAAAACTATACTGACCTGGCTGGAGGGCCAAGCCACAAGGAAGGAGTAACATGAATCCAGAGATTGGGGGGAGGAGGGAACCATGGGGCAAGCAACTGAAGGAGGGAGTGTGAGAATGGTTGAGAGCTAATCCCCAAATGAGACACAAGGAGGCACTCCCTGCAGTGAATAGTAAATCTCATGACAGGAGTGTCATGCAAAGAAGTGAAGACCTTGCCAAGGTCACAGGAGGAGTCCGTTTCAGACTTGGATTAGTGCTTTGGGCTACATGATCTCTGGAACCATACTGAAAGCACAGCTCTGTGCCACTCTTCCTTTTCCCTTTCTATCTTAATGCACAGAAGTGCAGTACAGCTTTGAAGAACGGATACTTTCTCTCTTCCTGACATCCTTCAAGTGGTAATGAGGGGTGACCCTCAAGATGTACGGCAGGACACTTGTATACTTTGGAGGTAAAAGGACATAAAAATCGAAGTGGAAATCAGCTGAAGATGAAATAGTGTAGGGTTTGGCAGGTTCTCCTGTTTATGACTGAAATTTGAAATGTGATATTTATGCTAAGTTCTTTAGAAACAAAATTTTAGAGTATTTACAATGAAGTCAAGTAGCCAGGAGACGTTTGTAAAGTAAGAGTCTGAAGAGCAGCATTTATCTTGGTTTGTGGCACTTGCAAATCAAAAGGAAGGTGAAAATAGATAACTTGGTTTCCTCTTCTGAACATTCTTTGGCTTCAGGAAAACCTCATTCCAGGGTTTTCTATTTATGACACTATCTCATAGGGCAGGAAGAATTCACCAGCACTGGGAAACCTAATTTAGAGATGCCATAGAGTACAAGAATTCCTTTTAAAGTGGCATAAGACATGAGAGGTGCTGAAGGACATTTTAAATACAGTAGATGGATTTATTCCATCAACTTTAAAATGTACAGTTGCCTTAGTAGATGCAATGTATTTGGCAACTGAAACTCAAAACTTCTCCTTGAACAATATAGATTAAAATTAGGGTCATGCTGTTGAGAGATGAATCAGAAATGTAGATTTAGGTTAAAACTATTTCCACATCCAACCTGCATTTTATACTGTGGCTGCCACTAAAACACCAGCGTCTGACGATGGTATCCGATACTGCTATCGGAGGTAGCACAATTTTTCTTAGCCACGATTATGTCCTACTCTGCATAGCATATGGTATCTTTTTAATGGTGACCTCTATACCTGACGGGAGTTGCCTTTTTATTATGTGAGCCTTAAGAATGACGTGCTACGTAAACTGGCCACAGCGTTTTTATGAAATGTGGTGTTAGTCGTCTGCAGCATAGTCGCTTTGAAGCCAAATTAAGTTCAGAGCTGGAAAGCTAAGTAAATCCAAAATGTGAGTGAGCAATGGTGAAGCAGCCTAAAAATGTTTGGCTGATAGACTGGAAGAGTGGCCAGTCGGTCTCTTCTGTGGGGCACTATTTAATTCATGGCAGTGGGGACGGGCTGAGAAATTGAGCTTCTGTGAAAGAGATGTAGGTTAGATTAAACAAAATATTTAACCATTAGTTTCATTTTTAGTGTTGAGATATTTCATATAAACACTACGGCTCATTTGAGAGTTTTATTAGAAAGGTTATTGCCTGTAAAAGGTGTAAAAGCCCAGGCAATAGAAATATATTTATGATGATTACAACTGGTATTCCCCTCAGTGGCCTGATGGACTAGGCCTTTACCTTGACCTTCCAGTACTACTAACCTTAAACTGTTTAGAACATTTCCAATAAAAATATGAATCTTTCATGAAATTGGATATAGATTTTTATATGGATGCCTGATGTTAAAATAGATGGAATGAATTTTGTTAGCATTTGTATTCATAAAAATACATTTTCAGAGACTGTAAAAGATGAGATGCAAACTGTTAACAGGTTTATGGTATTATATGGGGAGGGGAAGTGCCTGCTTCTCCATTTCTAGAAAGTCTAATACTAAAAGCTTGTGGTTTTCTAATTATTGCTAAGACTGCGCTGCCTTCCTCTCACTTCTAATGTGATGTTTTTAAGAATGTTTTTATTTTGAATCATTCCAGTTTTGCAGTTATGGCCTTAAGTGACCATTCTGGATAAAGCAAATCTATTTTGGTTACATCATCAGACCTTTATTGTCTACACAACTGATAATCATTCTTTGATTTGTGCCATAAGAGTAAAGCTCAGGCCAGTAGTGGTGGCAATACGATATTCTCTGAAGTTGGTTTTGTTGTTTGTTCCTGGTGCTATTGGCTTGGGTGCATTTAGAAATAGCTTTAGTTCATTTCTGAAACTTAGAGTACTATGCCTCCAACTAATTAAACTTTTGTTTTCTCAGTGCTTTGACTCCAGGTGTGGAGGCAACAGACTCACTTCTTTGGTTGGATTGGGAGACGCTTAGCTGTCAAGCAGGCTGGCTTCTCCCAGCTCTTCCTTTCTCATCACTATCAAGCACTTCATTTGATTAAACCAAGAAAAGCACAGCTGAAAACATCAGTCATGTGGTTTCTGGGGATGCTGGATTCACCATTTGTGAGGCCCCTTGTCTCGTAATTTCACGCTTTTCTTTGTTTTCCGGTTGAAGATTAATGCAGCGGAATTGCTTTTCATAGCTTGGAGGTACACGGGTTTATTGTTGGTGTATTCACTGCACCTGCTGGTTTGCCATGCTCTAAAGTCGCTTGAACTGGCACCTCTAGCAGCGCAGAAGGTGTATTCTGTTAGGATCTGCTTGGAGTATTCAGCAGCAGCAAGATAGATAATATTAGGATTTTCTTGTTAGTGTGAATTGATGAATATGGGTAAACTGTGCTGCATTAGCTGAATGAATGGCATGTCATTTTATTCCTAACTTTTGAAATGACAGGTGAAAAGCTTCAGCTAATGTGTCTTTAATAATTAATTGGTGTGTACAGGCACATCTTAGAGCCATTTTCATTTTATATGGTATGATAGACCTGTGATTGATTAATTCTGCTTGTAAAGTTGTAATAGATTAGTGCATTACTTCTTATCATTGACCAAATAATAATGAATTGGCTAAGTTGAAGCTTATTTATTTAATAAAAATGTATATATTATATAAAAACATGTATCTTTTGATTATATCCCTCTTCCCCAATATCCTATGCTGCTTGTGTTCTTAGATTGGACTGACTTGTGTGAGCACTGTTGGAATACAAGTAAGTTGTTATTGCAAAGATGAAGTAAAATAGATCGAACCAGTTAGTTCTCTCCTCTGCTTACTTACAGATTTAAACTACCAGGTGTGAAAGCTAGATCCAGATTGCAAGCAATGTACTTGGAATCCATCTGTGATGCAAACTCCAACTTTTCCCAGGAGCTTCTTGCAGTAACAAGCACTAGGGAATATGAAAAGGGGGCTGAAGGGGAGGCTGAACTTAAGGAGTTCTAGAGCAGGGTCTGCTGCCAGTTAAATTATACGTAAGCTTTATAACTTTACTGATTGCCTGGGAGATGGTGAGGAAGAGGTACCCTACGAGCAAGTTCTTGTATAATCCATCGTAAAGTCTACCGCAAGCTTGATTTTAAATATCAAATGGAAACCTTTATTGGATTTAATATGAAAATAAATAATAGGATAGTGGCCCCATGATAGTTTATTTTGATACTAATTTTTACATGTAGAAACTGTTTTCCTCTGTTTAATGTGAATGACAGGAGTTGTATCTTCTACTTCTGGATATTGCTTGATACTGTTTCATGCACCATATATAATCTATAGAATGTGTATATGTTGTCCCGAAATGTTTGTATTCTGCTGAAAAAATAGCACAGTTAGAGGAATGCTCTAAAGTGTATTTTAAATCAGTACCTCATTGTTCTTGTAAAGAGTGAGTGTGTCCCACAGATAGTATAAGGAAGTCTGTGATGTATTTTACCACATTAGTGATCATGGGGTCAGATATTAACATATAGCCATCCTGTAGCTTTGTGCAGCATCGCTATTGTATGAAAGACTGTAATGGTATGCAGTACCTATTTCATCTATTAAGAGTTCCTGGGGGAGAAAAGCAATAAAGTAATGGAGTAAAAAATGGCCCAGTTGTCCCTGCTATAAAATGCTGTTGGGCCTTCTGGCTGAATGTAGTGAGCAAAGAATGGGGCCGCCCAGCTGTCAGCAGTCATTTAGTAATGAAATACCACACTGTCATTCAATAATTCTCTCTCCTTCCTCAGCACTTTGCTGTTAAGCTCTCTGAAGAGAAGAGTCCATGAAATCAATTAACAGATCTGCCTGTTTCGTGTTGGGTGGAATTAGTTGCATGGAGATTTTTCACTCTATTTCAGTATTTGGTGAATTGTGAGACCAATTAGTCACCTTAAACGTTCAAGAAGGGTCTTGTGAAAATAGCACAGCTAATTTGGCATATAGACATCAATAACTTTACCAGTAGTATATGAGCTGGCCTAGTTAGTAATGTTAGCCATTTAAAACCTCAGTCTGCCCAGTTTTTAATAGGGTACTAAAATCTTGTGTGTTTTGAATTATTGCTAAAACTGCTCTGCTGCTCTGCCTTCCTCCCACTTCTGAATTTCTTCAGTACACATGTATGTTAACTTCGTTTCTACTGAAGATTGGCTGACATGCATGCAGGACTTAATCTGATTCTGGTAAATATATATTCTCACCATTGTGATCTATGAGCTGTGATGCTTGCGCTTGTGTTAGGTAATGTTTTCTTTAGAAGTACTGTATCTACATTTAAAGGACATTTTTGATTCTCCAAACCCCCCACTCCCTGGCCCTTCCTTATCAGTAACTGAGTATAGAATGGATCAAAAGATTGTCTTGTACAGTTCAAAATTCAAAATCACTTGAATAAATTCAGGACTCTACTAAACAAAAGACTCAGAGCTGGTTTGCTGTTTTTCCCTGTACAGTTGCCTCAGGCTTTCAGCTGTCCAGAAAAATGACAAACAGAATTGGTGGCAAAGCATTTTTTGCTAATATTTCATTTCAAAAGAATTCCAATCAAATTTTATTTTTGCGGTTTCTAATGCACTGTATTGGCAATTAGCAGCTTGAAACCTGTTAAAAAGAGCTTTAAAAATTCTATGATATGAATCATGAATTTACAAAGTCCCAAGAGGTAGACATCTTTCTGTATTAGTGTTAACTGGACATGTTTTAAGGTAATGGTTTAATAAATATTTTAGCACTGTCTTAGTAGAATTTTGACCTTTTCATTGCCCCTCTGAGCTCAGGATGTTAACAAGGGAAATTGCAAATGATAGGAGTGGAAGGCTTGGGCTAACTTACTAAAGTCTACAGGCCCTTTCTTGTGGGGAAAAAAATATTTGGACCTCTGTAATTTGAGCTTCTTTGCAAGTTACAGTAATTACAAGCAGTACTATTTAATGCTTAACTCACAGGCATTCCACAGAATGCATCTTTGCATACAAAGATGGGAATATGCACATAGAGTCTCTAAAGGGTTAAAAAAGGCTTGTAGTTAATCCAAAACACACAAATGCTGTTACAGCAGAATTGCTTCAAGCTCTTTTTGAAAGTCCTTTCAAGTTACGATGACATTGCTCTTGGTTTAGAAGTAACATATTCAGTAAAGCAAGCAGGCAGCTCTACTAGCTCTTCTCACTCCCTGGTGATGAAAGGGGGTTTATGAGATTCTCATTCAGCTAGATGACGTCTGACTTGCATGTGGTGTGATAAATTAAAATGGAACTTTTTTTTAAAGAGTGGTCCAAGTGACTGTGGTTCTCAGCCACCAGCAGCACATTAGAAATCTTTTAGTACAGCCTGGTGAGAGCAGGTTATGTGGTGTGTTCCCAGCAAAACAGGGACAGCATCCAGTTGTAAAAGATTTGGTCCTACGGGTCAGACAATTGCCCCTCAGCTAGCAACTTTCAGTTTAAACCAATGTTTTAGTCACCGTCAGCCCCGCTATGAGCATTATCTGAATAATTGACTGACTTTCTTTATGAACCCCCACTGCAGAGCCAGAACTTATGATCAAGTCTCTCTCATCTCCCTCCCCCACATAAATGGAAGAAAATATTTCCGGCTTCTCTTGGAATATGGGTGCTGAATACTGAGGAGTCCAGTAAATAAGATCAGAGCAGTGACATTGGAACATTTTTAGTGATGGGAGTGCTGAAAGCCAGGCCTCAGCCCATACCCATCTGTCTACGTACCTGTTGCTTCTCCCCTTCTCCGCCCCCACCCCCCAAAAGAGCTGAGACTGTGAGCAGGGCTGTCTCTCTGGGAGGGGTTGACCTGGACTGGTGTAAGGGGACTGAGGCTGTGACCACAGCTGGGGGTGAGTGTGGGGCCAGGAGCAGAGCCCTGGCTGTGGGAATGGGAGAGGAGGCCTGGGAATGGGGAGTGCGGCCAGACATGGAGCCCTGGATGTGGGCACAGGGCCAGTGGCCAGGGAGTGGGGCTGGTGGCCAGGACCTGAGCCCTGGGCGCAGGACCGGGGAGTGCAGTCCTGGGAGCAGGGCCCCGGGTGCGGAGCCAGTAGCCCCCATGATCCAAGCTGGAGCGTGAATCCTTGGTTTCAGGGCCAGTGGCCCCACATAAAACCTGGGGGTGATCCAGCACCTGCCTACCCTTCTTCTTCCTGTGTCTATGGATCAAAGGGGCGACCCTTTCAGTCATGGTTGTGGTCTCTGCCTGGTCCCTGAAGTGCTTCCTTCTTCCTTCCCAAATCGCCTCCATCTTATTAAGGCTGAGCTCAAGCCTGCTGTTTTTCATTCGGTAAAATTTCATATGTCTTCAGTCGTCACTGAAAAGGATAATGACAACCAGATACAACAGGTTAAAGAATAGTTAGATAAACTAGATATATTCAAGTCAGCAGGGCCTGATGAAATTCATTCTAGGGTACTTAAGGAAGTAGCTGAAGCAATCTTGGAGCCATTAGCGATTACACTGCTCTACAGCCAAAATGCTTCTGAAATAAATGTAGTCAAACTTTACTAATTCTGGGTCACTGAGAACGAAAATGATGCTTAAAATTGTTGATTGGCTCTAGTCTAGCTGTTGGGCTCCAGACTACAGCAGTGGAATCTCCTGGCAGGTGATGTTAGGGTTTCCAT
>NC_133775.1:1124902-1138591 GCF_003597395.2 Chelonoidis abingdonii
GCACATCAAAATACATAATAAATACCACATTTTATCTCTGAAGCAGACGACTTCTCAAAAATTGTAGACCAGTGTTATTTTTGAGAACTTCTGGAGAATGGGTGAGCTCCCAGAAGACCGCAGAAGGGCAAACTTAGTACCTACTTTTTAAAAGGGGAACAAAGAGGACTGTGGAATTATTCACCAGTTAGCCAAACTTTGATATCTGGCAATCAATTTGTAAGCACATGGAGGGATAGCAAGCCTGGATTTGTCAAGAACACACCATGCCACACCAACCTAATTTCCTTCTTTGATAGGGTTACCAACTTAGTGGCTACAGGGGAAGCAGTAGATGTGATATATCTTGATTTTAGTAAGGCTTTTGATACAGTCCCACACGACATTCTCATATGCAAACTAGGGAAATGCAGTCTAGATGAAATTACCATAAGGTGGGTGCACAACTGGTTGAAAGACCATACTCAGAGTACTTATGAATTGTTCACTATGAAACTGAGAGGGTTTATGTAGTGGAGTCTCACGGGGACCAGTCCTGGGTCTGGTACTATACAGTATTTTGATTAACTACTTGAATAACGGAGTAGAGAATGTGCTTATAAAATTTGCAGAGGGCATCAAGCTGGGAACGGTTGTATGCACCTTAGAGGACGGGACTAGAATTCAAAAGGACCTTGACAAATTGGAGAATTGGCCTGAACTCAACAAGATTAAATTAAATGAAGAGAAGTGCAAAATACTTCACGTGGGAATGGAAACTCAAATGCACAACTACAAAATGGGGATAACTGGCTTGGTGGTGGTAGTGCTGAAAAGGAACTGGGGTTATAGTGGCTCACACTGAATACGAGTAAATAATGTGATGCAGGTATGGAAAAAATCTAATGTCACTCTGGAGTGTTTTAACAGGTATCTTCTGTAAGACATGACTCGGCTGGAGTACTGTGTCCAATTCTGAGCACCATACTTCAGGAAAGATACGGACAAATTAGAGAGAGTAGAGAAGAGTAACAATAATGATAAAAAGGTTGAAAAAACCTGACCTTTGAGGAAAGGTTAAGAAAACTGGGTGTTTAGTCTTGAACAAAAGAAAATGAGGGCGGGGAACGGACTTATAAGTCGGCAAATACGTTAAGGACTGTTATAAAGAGGAGAGCGATCAATTGTTCTCCATAACCACGGAAAGTAGGACAAGAAGTAATTAGTTTAATCTGCAAGAAAGGAGACTTATGTTGGCTATTTGGAAAAACTTTGACAGTAAGGATAATTAAACTCTAGAACAGGCTTTCAAGGGAGGTTGTGGAATCCTTGTCATTGGAAGTTTTTTAAAAACAGTTTGGACAAACTCCTGCCAGGGATACGCTAAATAAATGTAGGCTGTGTCTTCACTACCCACCGGATTGGCAGGCAGTGATCAATCCAGTGGGGTTCGATTTATCGCAGCTCCTGTACTCCAGCGCTGCAAGAGGTGCAAGCAGAGTTGATGGGAGAGTGGCAGCAGTTAATTCACCGCAGTAAAGACACCATGGTAAGTTGATCTAAGTATGTCGACTTCAGCTACGTTATTCACGGAACTCAAGTTGCGTAACTTAGATCAATTCTCTCTCCTCTCCCCTCTTCTCATCCCCCGCCCCAACCCCCCGCCTCCAGTTTGGACGAGGGCTCAGTCAGACACGGTGCAGGGGGTTGATGACCTCTTGAAGTTCCTTCCAGCCCTACATTCTCTCTCTCTCTGTCTGTATTTCATAATTTTTATTTCTCTTACGCTTACATTTAATTCTTTGAGTAGTGAGTTTTAAAATGCCCAACCTGTCCTGGCTGGAGTATTTATCCCCATGGTAACTTTTTAAAAATCTATATAATATCTAGGTTGTTTGTTTCTACTGGTGGCGCACAGCCGCACATACCTCCATATTGATGCACACAACAAAATTCATTCTGTACATGGATGGAAAAAATTAGAGGGAACATTGCAGATAAGTCTGCTCAGTCCATTTCCCTAACGAATGGGAGGTTGGGAAGGCTTTGGAGGAGGTAATGACTGATGCTGAAAGAGGTACAGATGATTACATCTCCAACTTTGATACTGAGGCTGAAGTCTATAGTGCAATCTGGACAGTATCTGGGATAATCTGGTATTTGCCATAGCTGACTGGAGATCCTTAGCTAGTGTGCTGGGGGGCACTTGCATAGATATTAAAGGCAAGTTGTCAGTTCCATTCCAAGACTTGATAGTATTTCTGGTAGACATGGTAAAAATCAGATGAAGCCGTGCAGTGGTCAGTGTACTACTAGGATTCCTTCACTGGATTTGTCTAGGGCTGCCAACTTTCTACTCTCACAAAACCAAACACCCTTGCCTTGCCCCCTGCCCCACCCCTCCTCCTCTAGTCATTGAACTTTTTGAAACTTTTGCACTTTTAGAGAGAGATCAGGGATTGACTCTCTGTACACAAATTTGCAGAGGGACAGTAGGGTTGAGGTCTGTTATTTCTCACCTCTCTCTGTATTATTTATTTTAAAACAGTTTTGCTGTTAACAAGCATGTTACCTCTGGAGAGACAAATCCACAGTTTGAAAACTGCAAAACTAAGCATCTCTGATGATATCTTCTAGACTGAGCACTGAGTCTGACTGGGTAGATAGAAAGATTCAACTAAATAATCTATACAGAAGCCTGTGGAACCCCATAAAATTGGGTCCCTAATCCATGAGCTATTTGATCTCATTTACAAAACTTTTCTTAAACATGACATGAATATATTGTCTCATACTATAGAATTAGAATTTATAATCCCTATTCCATGGTGAGAGATCTTTGAGCTAAAATGTATCTTAATTAAAACTATCTTTAGATAGGTTTTTTTCCTCAAAAAGCATTTTATCAAAAAAATCTGATTTAAATGAAAAAAATCTGATTAAAATCTTTTTTTAAATAATTGATTTTTATCTACCCTGCAGTAAACAAAAATTCACAGCCCGTTACCTGTCCATGACTTGTACTATATACCCCTGATTAAATCTTAGCTGTGGGGTAGGGGCTGCTGCTCTGGGGGGGACATGGAGGGGCACCGGGGGTCTGCTGTTTGAGGGGGTCTGGGGGGGCCAGCAGCATGAGCTGCCAGGGGCCATGAGCAGCGGCTGCTCTGGCTGCCCCCAGGGCTGCTCCAGCAGTGCTGGTGTGGCTGGCTGTGGGGCTGCCCACCTGCCAGTGTTCCAGCTGCCCCCGGGACCACTGAGCTGCAGGTAGTCCGGGGAGCAGTCACACCGGCTGCTGCTCGGGGAGACCCCGGGGCCGGCTACCCAAGCAGCGGCCAATGCGCCTGGCTGTGGGGCTGCCCGAGAAGCTGGCTGCAGATCCACTCCAGCAGCGACCGGTGTGGCTTTCCCCAAGGCTACCTGAGCAGCCCTAGTGTCAGCCACACCGGCCATTGCAGAAATGAAGGTCGCAGAAAGTCCCGGAATCCCTGACAGACACAGAGCCCTAATTATAAGTGCCCTGTTGGAGGGAAGACCTTTTATTCCATGTTTCTACACTGCCTAGTGCAACGGACTCCTGGTCCATGGCTAGGTCTGCTAGAGCTATCGTAATACAAACACACGGAAGGGTGGGGTGAATGGACATCTGGCTGTGCAGCAGCAGTTCATCTATTATCAGAGCTGTGCTGACCTTGATTACTTTCTGCGTAGGCATAATGAGCTAGCTTTGTTAATGGCAGCTTCTTTAGAAATACAGCCAGGCACTACCAGGCAAGGCAAGTGCTGTGATATTACAGATAAAATGTAATAAACATTTTGTGCTTTTAATATTTGAATTAAGTTTTTGTATATTCAGTCTATAAAATGTGCTGATTGTTAGCTCTTCGTGCATATGCATTATTATTATTGAAAACCACTGGATTAAAACAGAGCCAAGAGATCTCATTAAGAACAGACCAGTAAAAGGAACTTTGCCCTTTGTACCATGCCTTCAGGGGAGAGGCTGAGTAAATACATGGTCCTTGCTATATGGCTAAAGGTAAAAAAAAAACAAAAAAAACAACCTCTGACTTTTGGACCAATAGACGATGCACGTAAGTCAGGTGTCTTTCACTGTGAAGGTTCTGTGTCTGGCTCCCAGACACTTCTTTCGAGGCTGTTAGTCAGAGCCTGAGCTCTGTTCATGGAGTATGGGGGGACAGTGTCTTAGATAGCTGGGGTGCAAGTCATATAGAGTTGTATACCACAAAGCCCAACACCTTGAATTGTGCAGGTTTAATATGAGAAACAACTAAGCAATCAGGCAGCTGATTTGCACATGAAGTGAAATTTCAGAGTGGCATTCAGGGGTAGCAGAAAATGGAGTTTATTGCTGCATCCAATCTGCAGGTGACAAAGGCCTGGATAGCTGGTGAGGTCCCATATCCTAAGATAAATGTCTCAAGCACCAGAACAATATCTGCTAAGGGGTGCAACAGCTGAAGAGCAGCACTCCATACTTCTGTTAATTTGATATGTTTGGATTTGATGAATAAGATGCTATGTCTTCGGTCAGTGGGAGAACTTTAGCATTAGCTCTGTTTAAGAGCTTAGATTAGCTATTTCCTTTCCTTGGAGTTTTAGTTGTTGAATGCTGTATGAGGGTTTCCTTTGTTTTTCCTTAATTTGGAAACAGGCTAACAATTTTTTCCATTAAAATTTGCTTTGTTCTTTTCTCCATAAAGCTTTTGCTTTCAGGAATTTAAGTTTTTTGGCAACTGACAGAATTAAAATGGCTTTCCTCCTAAGTGCTGTAAAGTGTGTGAGTGTGTTAAATGCAATCCTAATGACTCAAAGTATACATTTCAGCGCATAAATGCATGAATGGATTGAAAAACCAACTAGCTGTAATTTCTTTCCTTGTAAAATTTTACTGAATGGTATCCCAGGAGGCTGCACGTTGTATATCCCCTTTATGTCTTACACAAGGTCACTGAAAGGCTGTAGCCTGGAAGGAGAGTGTGAATAACTTCAGTAGCAATGGAGTGAAGCTTCTACAGATGTTAGAGCAAAGGTCAACTATTTGCTTATGTCAATCCTCTGCTTATCATCCCAGTTGATCTGTGCACCACGTGCCTTTGATTGACGTCACAAGAAATACTCAGTAAGAGATGTTTAAACAGATCCAATTATCTCTAAAAGGAATTCCAGAAATGCATTGGGCTCGCAGATTTATGCAGTAAGTTGGTTTGTACCTAGTATGAAGTGTGGCGCTATAAGTGTGTAGTTTCCTTGACTAGCGGAAGGCACCGCTCGTGATGAGTATAAACTTGTACGCATTTCTTGCTTCCGTGCCGTCTTGGGTAATTGCTAGTCAGCGCACGAGCCGTTTGGCTAACAAATGGAGACCGTGGGATTCTCTCCTGGTAGGGGGCGTGACGGCGGCAGGGGCGATTCGGGAGTGGCCCCCTGGCGTTGGTTTGTCGGGCTTTGGGTCTCCATCGGCCGGGGCGGCTGCGTCTTCCCTCTAGAGAGAACTCTAAAAGACCGAGCAGACGGCTTCAAGAGGGAATCGACTGCAGACGGCCATCCGGTGGGGGTTAAGTGCTTACCTCTGGGTTTGAGGATCGCCCGCCGAGTGTGGGTGGACAGTGGATCCCTTGGCGCTGTAAGGAGGTATATTAACATGTTCTTCTATGAATTTTGTTGTCTGTGTTATTAAGTAAAAGACCGGCCAGGAATATTCCACTAACTCCGAGTTCGTGGGCCGTTTTGGTATTTTGGGATTAGAACGCCCAGGGATTGTCTGTTCTAGAGGGTATTTGTTTTTTTTATGATGTCTTGGAAACCAAAAATTGCAGGGGGGTCGCCGATCTCATGACCCGGTGGTATCTGATTGGGGGGGCGGTGTGGGTTAATTCCTCTTCCTTTTCCTTTTCTTGTCCCGTGAACATGCGGTAATACTATGGTCCGGAAGTAGTACTTTCCGGCCCCTTTTGGATTGTATGGGATAATTGAGGGGCGTTTAGCCGCAGGCTGATTATGGTTTGTTTATGTAAGACCTCTTGTAAATTCTGTCTCTTGAGATGGACAACTTTGGAGGTGGATGCCAAGGGGGGGACATCGGCCGATTATCAGGCAGTACTAATTGTGACCGCGCGGGCATGGACAATATCCTATATGTATTGGCCGTACGTGGCATCCTCCAGTGGTGCAAATGTAAGGAGCACGGACTATTCAACCTTCTGGCCCATTGCCCCTGTTAAGAAACCCTGTTCTCTGTTAGAATTTCCCAGTGTGTTCCTTTGCTCCTGTTGCTATGCACTTCTCCCCTTGTTCCTTGCTCCGGTTTGGTTTCGCTCGATTGAAGCCCGCCCCCCCCCCCAGACGCCTTTGAGGATAGATGCTCACTTAAAGTAGGTGGATCGAGTGACCGAGAGCTCCTCAACAGGCCCTCGAGCTGCTCTGAGCTCTCGGTGTTAGCAATAGGGCCACAACTGGCCTCGAATCCAGAGCTCCAGAATGTGGAGCCTGTAGTCTGACTTATTTGCTGGGTTACTCGGTTTCCTTGTTAGCCTTAGGCAAGGGTGGCTCAGTACCGGATGCCCTTAACAGATTTATTGTGCCATGCGGGTACGATAGGCCAGGGCGCCTCCTTGTATATGTCAAGTTTATAGTGGTGATTCTGTTATTAACTTGGAACAATCCTCGTTTTCGAGATCGCCCCACTACACGGTTATTTGAACTTAATTACGGCCCTAACCTAACTGGGGCGACATGAGGGTCGCTCTTAACTTTACTCTGCGAGAGGACGTTTAGTCCTCTCAAGGCCGCGGTGGTTAATCGAGACTGGAAAACTGGCGAGGCGGCACTGCAGTTGCTGAGGCCCGATGGCACGCATAATGGCCACCGGCCTCAGCTAGCCAATACGCCAGCGGCCATGATGCGGGAATGACGTTGTATCGAACCCGTTGGGCAAGCTTTATATAGCCAGGAAGAATGAAACAGTGTTTCTGATGAGGCGGCTTTTGTTATTGTAAAGTATTACAGACTCGATCTGGGATTATGGAACTGGGTTATATCCCTTTTTATCGGACAGTCCTCTGGAATTAGGAAAAGTTGCAAATTGGGGGGCGTCGGCAAAAATATAGAGGACTGTTAGCAGTTGCTGAGTTTATTTGATCGGAGGGATGTGGGAGCGGAGAAGGGCCGCGTTTTAGCATGGCCCTAAGGGAGGTATGAGGATCAGGGGTGGGGACAAGTTATTCAGGCGGTTCGGGCCACCGGAGGACGGGGCCTGGGTCGGATCAGTGTGCTATTTGTGGATGGAGGGACACTGAAGGATTATGTCCGCGACAGGCCATGGGAAAGGATAAGATAGAACCCACCCCCGTCCATCTTTACACAGTACAGGCTGTTCGAGGGGGATTTCCATAGGGGGCTGCCAGCGTGATCCACGGTAACATTAAGTGAGGCGCCCTTGAAGCCTTATTGATTGGGGCACTTGTCTGCTCGCCTTATAGGCCCCGAGGGTTTAGAGCTCGGGGAGTTCCTAGTCGGGGATTTAGGAACAATACGTTTGAAAACTCTGCCTCTTCTAGTGAAGATGGGGACATCAGATTTCCACCGTTTGTTTCAAGCCCCTCCTGTCCCATGCGCTGCGTTGGACGGACTCTGACTAATTGCAGGGGAATCTCGTTCGCAATGGGCCATGGAGTCGGTTCCTAAGCACAACCTCTAATTACCGATGGCCCTTGTAAGCGCTAGATCTCTCCCGGAGTGCCAGGGGGAGACCGTAGCTGCCGGGTTAATCAGAGGTGTGGGCGAGGAGGAGGCGTGTAGGCCGGATGCTTTCAGTGCTATTTTTTTAAGGGGAAGGGGCCCGGTCGATTCGACATACCCCTAGGTTGGCCATCGGATCGGTTGGAACCTCTGATTCAAAGTTTGCGTAATGGTGTGCTCACGAGGCGTCCCATAGATCTGGTAATGGGGGTGCCTAGCTTGGACAGTATCGATTGGTCGGACCTGCGACACATTACGAGTTATAGAGCCACCTTACCAGTGTCCCATCTCATATAATGGGGAGGTTCTGAACCACCGCTGGTTTCTCTGGATAGATTTAGATGCCTTTCTTTTCCATACCCTTTGATAGGGATTCAAGGTGTTTGCCTCTTGAATGGGAAGACCAGATATAGTACAGGTCCCGTATCGCTGGACTGTTGTCCAGGGACTCTGTGACCGGATTTTGGCACCAGTAAAAGAGACCTTGCCGATTCTGGTGCCATCCTATGATTAGATCCGTTGCGATGATCTGCTTTTAAGCTTGAGACGAGGCGCGTGCAAGAGCGCCTATAGAATCCTTATTACCTTGGGCACAGGGCTATAAGTTTCAAGGAAAGCTCTTGGTTAGCGACAGTGTTACTTTTCTCGGGTTGATCATCTGTGCGGGAGTCGTGTTTGGGCAAGAAGATCAGGTTATTACTTGATAGCCTCACCCTGGAATCCTGGGTTAGGGCCTTCCTGGGATGTGGACTGGCTTTGTCGTCTTGGTCCTGTACGGGGGGGAGCTAACCATTATTGATCCCTAACTAGGAGGGTTTGCTTACTGGACATGGGAAGGAATGGAAGCATTTCGGCGCTTAAGAAGCTTGGTTCGCCTCCCGCTCTACCCTCAGATCCGGAACCATTCCCCTATCTTGTTCATGAGAGAGGGAGGTGACGCTGTGGTCCTAGCCCAAGGTCGGACACCTTGGCGACATTTGGATATTACTCAGTGTGGACCTTGTTGCAAAGGGGGGCTGCTGTTTAGGGCCGTTGCAGGCACGCCTCCTTGGTCCAGAGTGAATTGACCTGGGCCGGGGGCATGATGTTTGGTCCACGGTGTTCCTCAATATGGGCACAGGCGGGGGAAAGTTCTAATCCCAGTCGACTATAGATCGAGGGGGGGTTCTTGTAGCCCTAATTTAACTTTAGCGGTTAGCTTCCTTACCAGCTACCCTCTGCTGTCCCAGGTTCCCATGAGGCGCCGCTCACGACTGTATGAGTATGTGCAACAGGACTAAACCGCGCCCTGACCTTTTGGCTTGCCTGGCACCGTATCGAGGTATGTTGACGGTCTAGTTTATGTGTGTAATGGCAAAGGGTTATGGGGCGGCCGGGTTGTGTTAGGATGGAGTAACAGTTAAGTCAGCATATCTGTTTGTCGGCGGGTGGTGCCTTTGTATGAGCGCTCCGATGGGGACGGAAACTGCTTATCTTTACTGACGTCGTTAGGCTATGGTTAGGGTACTGCTACGGACCCTTGGAGGAGGGGTTTTTACAGTTCGGTCAAAGATTGCACAGGGGCTATCAAAGGCTTCTTGGGCCTGATGCCTGCCTTCGGTAGTTGCTGTGTACCGTGCTGCCCATTGAAGGGCTTGAGGCCGACGTCGGTATAATCAACTGGTGTCAGGCCGGAGGAGCGCCCGAGAAGGGCTCATGGCTTTGGTGGTTAGTACAGAAGCTAGACCTCTCCGTATCGTGGGAGTTCTGCCACTGGGCTGCAGGGCAGGCAGATTTCCTCTGGGTGGTGAAATTTCCTGGGTGGAGTCTTGTCTCGACCAGTGTTCAGCGAACTTTTCGGCTCTCATGGAGGACTATGGGTTGGGGACTGGGTGATTTTGGCGCCCGTCCTTAGGGGTCTGGCTGAATGGGAGCCCAAGATGTTTAGTTTGTCCTGTTTCAGCGAGCAAACCAAAAGGGTGCGGCTGTCCTGCCCAATGGAGTGTGGCCGCTTTTCTTTTCAGATGGCAAGTGATTTTGCGAGAATGCCCTTGGGGGCTATATACCTATTCTTTGGTTGATGCCACTGATGGGTTGATGTTACTTCCCCCTGGCATTGTGGCCGGGTGTCACCAAGGCTTTAGTTACTGAATACTTCCTCCAGTTTCCCTTCCCAGGTATTGAGTCTGATCGGGAAGCTTACTCCCAAGTGGTTTCAAACCGGTTTTCCGGTTCGGTTACATGGAAATTGCAACACTGTGTGGCCCGAGTCTGTGGCAGGTGAAGATGGAATTGACTCTCAAGGTCCTCTTACTCATTGTACGTTAGTTTGAAGTGGCTTGATGCTACATTGCCTTCCGAATTCGAGGGCGTTTAGGGTCTTCCTTTTACTTTGAATGGTCTTTGGGTTCCTCCGCTACTTATTGGGGTCGGGGAGGATGTTAACTGGTAATGGACGGTCTTTTGGAGGCAGGTCTCTGGGGCTGCATCTGTCTTGTTACAGCTTGCATCGATCGCGGCGCCTTTCAGCCTTCCTTGGATTGCCTGTTACCATTCCGATCGGTGCAAGTCCTTTTCAAGGTGGAGGTGACCCTCCCAGAGGCCACTTGTCTCGTCATAGCGTGGCAGTTAAGTCTTGGAGCGAACAAGTGGCACCTTGCGAGTAAAAACGGTTCCTGAACCCTACCGGCGAGGATGAGTCACGAAGGTTAAAGCCTCTTCCGCCCGACCGGAGTCCGGGGTGGTGTCACGGCGAAGATCCCCTGGGGTATCAAGGACTAGATTGGTTAAAAGGTGTTTAAAGAAAGACATGTTGGATTTCTAATATTTTTGCTTGATTACTCGATTGCATGGTTGGTGGTTTTTACATAGGGCATGCTGTTCTTTATCTTGTAACTGTTGGGTATGTGGAGGTCCGGAGATTTATGGTGGCCTTGGGTAGCCAACGGTGCAACCGAAATGGTGGGTTAGTACTTAAGTTAGTGTCCGATTGACAGGATGTGGCTGAGTATAGTCCCTGGGGCTCTTTTTTCTTGCCGGAATAGCTCTTTTGCTTTAGTCGGACAAGGGGAGGGGTGTACGTAGGGGAAAGGATGTGTTGGACTCGTTCTAGGAGTCTGATCATGCTTGTGATTCCTGTACGTATGACTGTTCAAATCCAGGGCGATGGACCACACCCATGGAACTTAATATAATAGCTGGGTGAGATGTCATTACCCAGCATACAGGCGAGGTTTGCAAGCGGTGGATTCGTGGGTTCTTTGATGCTCTCTTTTAGTTGCCGTGGACTACCACTAGCACGGAGCATGTGTACGTGGTCAGTGGGCTGGCAGCCTATGGAACCCGCTTTTTAAAAATCTTTTTGGTCTGCAACCATGGCCCGTTGGCTGTTTGGTTTGGAGCGGTGACGCTGGGGTGGATGCAATTACTTGGTGATTCTGACGGTGTGAACCAACATTGTGGGGGGGGCCTTTCCGAGCCGGTAATTCTTGTATTTTGACGAAACAGTGGATGTGAACCTGGGATGGCCCTTGGTATGGGACTTGGGCTAAAGGTCATATGGTCTGTGGGCATTGCTTCCCGAAGATTGCCTCCAATGGTGGGTATGTTGAATTGGGTATATTAGCCCTGTTCTTTTTATACCTCATTACAGGGAATATTGGGATCAAGTATTTGTGATCTATTAGGAAAGGCGATTGTGCCTCCTTTGCCGCGGAAGCTGCCAAGTGGGGGTCAGGAGTGGCCTCTGAGCATCTAGAGATTACGGACGGCCACGTTGGATCCTAGTGAGTTAGACGGGCCGGGAGCTATTTAACCTTAATGATATTAGGCTACAGGTGTTTTGGAAATGGTCACTAAGCGACGGCACGACCTTTTGCTGATATCATCATGTGGAAGATTAGCCGTAGCCTCGTTATTTGTGGAGAGAAGGGTTGTTCAATGAATGAGTCTAATTGTGTTCTAGATGAGGAATGTGGTAAACAGCGTAACAAGAATGAGCAAGGTTGCCACGTCCCGGTCCATTGGGGTGGTGGACACAGATGGTTTACCTCTGGTTACGCAGTAGGTGCTCCGAAGGGTTTTCTCTTTGCTGTATTTTTTATTACAACCTTTACTGCTTGCTTTGTCCTGTTTAGTGCATTAATCGACGTGGGCTATCAATGATATCACATGAGGCACTATACGCAAAGCCGGTAACAACTGAGTTGGGGGTCATTGAGCTTCAGAATGTTTTAGGGGGAGAGAACTGTTAGGCAGGTTCACTATTTGTTATGTCTTCCTCTGCTTATATCCGTATCTCCCAGTTGATGTCCCTGCAACACGTAAGCCTTCTGATGCCGTACACGTTATCGTAGAAGATGTTAACCCGGGATTTTTTTTTTTTTTCCATTATCTTAAAAGGATTCGAATGCATGGGCTAGAGATTATTGCGAAGGTTGTTTACCTAGTATGAAAAGCTTGTCTGTGCGTATAGGTGTGTCTGTCCTCTGGCACTGCGGGAAAGGCACTGCTCGGTGAATATATAAATGGTACATTTCTTGCCTTCCGACTTTGTGGTCTTGAATAGTCCATGGGGGAACAAGGCCGTTGGCTAACGTGCGTGGAATGATTTTTTTAGGTTGTCATTGTGTTCAGCCAAATCTTCATTACCAAAGGCGGTCTTTGTTGAGATTCACTTTTAGGTGGATATTTTTTAGGAGGCGGTTTGTCTTGATGTATAGTTGGACTTGCCTTGGTAAAGGATTTAGAATGGAGTGTTTGGTATAAGCAATCTTAGTAATTGTGTACTGGGAGCTTGAGTACTAAAAGTCAACATGGACTCTCTATAATAACTTTCTTCTTCCTACGTGTTTTGTGAGATGAGCAATAAGGAGGTGTTGAGCTCCTGGGTTTGCGTTTCGTGGAGTGAGATTATCTTATCTGTCAGTGCATATTTTTGAATGTAGTCCGTGGGTTACTGATGCAATCTCTCACCGTATGACTCTAGCCTTGAGGCTGAGGGACCTCGATATACCGGTCTCTTCTGCATGTGTAGCACGACTGTACCACCACTCCTGCATAGGCCATCTCTGTGAGTTACTGAGTGCTTCCGGTTCAAACTGAATATTTACAAGCTTCAGTTACGAGAATTCACCATTTACTCTAGTTTGCGAAGATGCCGCGCCTCTTCGCTGAGAGGAAGGCGAAACTCAGGGTCTCTGAACATGAGTGGGGACTGTCTTCCCGATCATGATGCAGTCAGTTAGACCCTGGCATGTCAGCAAGGCCACCGACAGTCCCTGGAGATCTTTATGCAATATAGCTCGCCTCCCTTGTGTCCTCTCGGCCTTGGAGACATTTGTTACTGCAGTCCAGATGGGGCACTCCATTGTAGGCAGTCTCTCACCATCTCTTCTGTGGGATTTTCAAGTGAGTAGGGGGGTTTAGCGTGTTGTCTGATCTGTTAAGAGCAAGTCTGTGCACATTTGTACACGTTTGGAGCGATGGCTTTTGGTGATACCTTCGTCTGATGTAGTGAATTTCCAGAAGCAGTATATTTGCAAGCAGTAGAGTCTGGGTCGTTCGTCAGGGGATGGGCCCTGTTTCTGAGTTGAGGTGTGAAGACCAATCATTTCACCAACTCCATTGCGCTCTTGCCATATCTCCCAGTGAACAATAGGACCTACCGATCAGCACCCATCACCGTTCATTCACATGACTCGCATGTACTATTCCTCATATGCCAGGCATGCACCTTGCTTAGTACATGGCCATGGACGTGTTCTCGAAAGGATATGAACGAATCATATTAGGACGGCATATACAAAAATGTGGGAACACTTCAATCCTGAATTAGGACCTTAGGTGGTATCTGCAAGAAAACTTGGACCATTTTAGAGAATGGAGCTTTCGTTTCTGCATTTGACTCGTCGGATTACCAAGGATTGAAGTTGTGATACAACCGTATTTCCTCTTGGTTTATTCTTCTTT